>NW_015507048.1:114128-128769 GCF_001515645.1 Sinocyclocheilus grahami
GAATTACTAAAGGAGCAGATGGAGGTCAGAGGTCAGCCAAAGTCAATTCTGCTCTCTGGCACGAGTGAGAGCACATATTACCCGATGATTCAATGGCCTCTTCCCCAGCAGCAGACGTCATGAAGGAGGGGCTGACGGGACGAGACTCCTGCAGTCACACGCTGAGATCCTCTCAAAACAGGAGACCGGTTGTATTTCAGTGTCAGAGAGGTTAAATACAGAGGATATTATTATTACAAATCGCTATGCGTACTGTAATTAAGAGACAAAGTTCAACGAGAGGGTCATTATCACAAACAATCCCTGACAGGACGAGCAGCAAAGCGAAGGATGACCAGCTGACTCCACGTCATCACACATCTATGTATTTAATGCAAGAAGAAAGCGCACAGAGTGATGAAAGGAAATCTGATTAATAAGCCTGAAATGTGATTCTGACGGGCCAGTCATGGTCAGGTGTTTGTGTGTAATGATGCTAGTTTCATTGGTAAATGTCTGAATTTTTCATTTTAGACACTGAATATTGAGGAGAACAACTCAGCTCAAATATCTATTTAATGTCCATGTATGTATTGCTTTGGGAAGAAGCCATGTAATCCACAAATGTTTGACCAAATTCATATATTTTCAAAGAACTGGAAACCTATTCAAAGCCAGCGCCGCATGGACAGACTTATCACAGGACAGAGCAGAGTCAAACTCAAAGCTTGGTTTGGTGGTTTATTGCTGAGGGAGTTTCTCAGGTGTCGCCCCCTGCAGGCGGCTGTGAAACACAAACGGACGGGAATGAGACAAATCCAGCGGCAGGCTTAAGTGCCTCCAGAGGAGTTGCTTTCATTAGCTGAAGAACATTTCTGATGCGGTCCACGGATGCACGGGCTGCATCTCTCCCCCTAAACGCTTCTGCTTTGGGAAGAAGCCATGTAATCCACAAATGTTTGACCAAATTCATATATTTTCAAAGAACTGGAAACCTATTCAAAGCCAGTGCCGCATGGACAGACTTATCACAGGACAGAGCAGAGTCAAACTCAAAGCTTGGTTTGGTGGTTTATTGCTGAGGGAGTTTCTCAGGTGTCGCCCCCTGCAGGCGGCTGTGAAACACAAACGGACGGGAATGAGACAAATCCAGCGGCAGGCTTAAGTGCCTCCAGAGGAGTTGCTTTCATTAGCTGAAGAACATTTCTGATGCGGTCCACGGATGCACGGGCTGCATCTCTCCCCCTAAACGCTTCGAGCTACTTCACATTAAGGCCTCGTTTGGATTCGGTGAAATATACCCTCGTCGCCTTTATTCGTTTTTAATTGAGTCAGGGAGGAGGTTTTCCCCACCCACTGCTTCTCTGTGCAAAAACACTCCTGTTTTTTTAAAGACGGCATTAACCTGACCTTGTAAAGGCCTTTGAACACCTGCTGAGGAACAAATGAGATGCAGATACAGGCCACCTGAGACTCTTTACACGCATCCTCCTCGAAGCATCTGGAGGCTGATCTTCACGAGTGTCCCGTCCTGAATGAGCGCTCGAGAGCGTCAGACTCATGAGCCCCTGCGCATGGTTCCAGCTGTGAGAAACACAGGAGAAACGCCACTCCAACGATTCCCATGTGCGGATAACATGAAAAAGCTGCGGACGGTCGCCACAAAGCAGGAGATGGAGCTAAGGAGCGAGAATGGAGAACGACGATCAGCCAGATGAAGCTAACCGAAGACCCACAGAGGCCAGGAGGAGGACGAGATCAGAAACCCAGCGCTGACTGGAGAACAGGACTCTCGGGACGTGAACACGCATGCAGCCGGCCGGACCAGCACGGATCTCTAATGCTGCCGGGTGTTCAGAGACCAGGTGTGAGAGATCGGTCTAAACCAGACTCCTGTGAGAAAGCGATGCGTGTGTGTGCAGTAAATAACTTCTTGCTGTGACAAACGGAAAGGGAATGCAAACCGCAGTGTCTGAGTCCTTACTCAACCCCTGAAAAGCGGTTTCTGTCGAACTGTGCGTCTGAAACGTCTCTGAGGACAGAGTCACTGCAGTCGAACGATCTGAACGCCTGCGGCTGGGTTTGATACTCTGAAGATTATAACAGAAACAAAACACGCCTTCGTTGTTTCTACAACACTGCAGCATTCAAGCCTTTCCTTCATACGCGACTGCATGTGTGACCTGTGCTCGGACCGGAGACCAGAGACCAAACACATGATGACCACTAGATCTATAGTGAAGGATGACGCCAATCAATCTGTTTCACTGAATCACGTCATTAAGGTGCTGCACGTCTGTTGACTCCCTCAGGCTGCTCATTTCCAGGCATGCAAATACAGCTCATGTCTACATGAGGAGGAAAGACCAAAATCCCATCTTACAAATGTAAGTGTCATAATCGAATTTCTATAATACAGGAATTAAAAAAACAAAAACAATCTGAGAACAACAGGATCATAAACTGTTAATAAACTGCTCAAAACAAGCTCAGGACGCTCCATCTGACGCACATGCCCATATTCTGCAGTGACTTTAATCTAACACTGCGGCTGTAGGAGTTATTAAAGAGTGATAATGATTTAGGATGTGCTGGAGGCCAGACAGTTTAGTCCTTCAACAACTCTAACATCTGAACCAGTGGAGGACAGACCCTGCATGTGTGTAAACGTTTCACTGCATCCCATCAAGCATCATAATGAGAGAGAAAATAAATCCCTCTAGTCCTTCACATATATAAGGCTGCAGATTTCTGCCTCTAATGGCTCCACTATGTATGAATGTAAGTGGACCAGAAGAGATCAAACTGCCGTCTACGAAATGCATTTGCACTTCATTAGAGCTCACGCGGGGCAGGCTGGGGTTCAGCGGAGGGGGACGCGCTTTAATTGCCAGTCCAATTAGGAGGTTTTATCATGGCTTTCAGAGCATGTTTCAAACTTCACACGGCCAGACCACTGTGTGTAATTAAAGACATTCTCAGGGCCTTAAACGAACTGCAGTCAAATAAAGAAGACGCATGCAACGCATTAACACAGAGCTGCAGTTAGTTAAACGCACAATCAGAGGAGAACTGCAACTTCAGCATATAGTCACATTTTAAATAAGTTAATTATGAAAGGGGGCTAAAATGTCATTTTAGTATGAGGCAGATGCTCAGCGAAAGAAAATGGTAGCACATTATTTTATTTTGAACTCTTATTTCGCTTCTTTCATTGTTTTTTCAGCATTTATTCATGGGATACTGTTATGGAAGAAAAATATTGACAAATGTCTTTGAAACAAAAAAGCATGTTAAATTGCACTAACTGAAAAAAATAATGCATTGTATTAACAGTGTTTGCATTTTAATGCCTTGTATTTTCAGGGGCTGACATTTAACATAGTTGTTTATTTAAGCTGTGAATATTTCAATTCAAAACAATTCACACACATTTTCATAATTAAAAATGCAGTAATTCATATCCACTTTCCAGAATTCACTTCCGAAATATTCAATCTGTTTAAGAATACGATGTATAATATTCGACAGGCAATTTTCGATCCATATTATTTCACTTTACAAATTCGCTTCCACAAATTCAGAGGTTTAAATTCAGGATTGCACATCCGGGATCTGCAGGAATAGCAGTAGAGCAGCGATGCATGATCTCCAGCGGCTGTCAGTCGCTCACCAGCAGGTGATGAAGACAAAAGTCATTCATTCACAAAAACTGATCTGCAGAAATGGAGCGAGCGCTAAGTAGAAGTTATGCGGAAAAAATTATTGTGTCAGACCCGTTTAATTCAACATCATCGCTGTTACTCGTTTCTCAGCCTATATGTGTGTATGCAGCTTTCTCTAACGTTACTGAAAAAGAGATTATAATGCTGTTTTACCCGACGCTGATGTACAGAACTAACATTACATCTGAGGAAGACATATATTGCTTTCGGTTGCTTAGTTTCCTTTACTTTGTATCATGGCTTGTGTGACGCTGTGCTGTAATACTGCGGTTCCCCTCATACGTCACACTCCAGGATTCCCCAACGACGCGTAACGCGCCTCAATTAACCAATACAGTGCAACCCTCTACATTGCAAATGCAAGCCCTGAAAATACAATGCATTATTTTTTCAGTTAGTGCAATTCAACATGCTTTTTTGTTTCAAAGACATTTGTCATTATTTTTCTTCCATATACCGTTTAATAAATCAGGGGAACCAAATAAAGGCTGCAATGTTTGCATTTTCTCACATTGTATGAGTGGAATAAAAGCAAAAAGCCAAGCGATTACTCATTAACACATGTTACTGTCAGATGTGAAGGAGGCCACAGACGCACATGTGATTTGACAGGACCGATAAACCGCTCACAGCAGCTGATGACTGCACTACAATGATCACACTTGGCTTTGGACAAAAGATGTTAATGGAAATAAAATCACTTGCTCAAACAGGAGCTTGATTAATGCGCAAACACACCAATGAAGAGACTGAGTATGTCATCCTTCTATATCAAGGTTGCTCGAAATACCATCAAAGCAGCTCATGCTCAGCCACAGACGTCACACTCTCCTCTGGCTCAGCCATCCCTGACCATCATGCCGAATGACTCGAGTCTCACATAAAAACACTGCAGTTCTTCATGCCCTGGAGGAACCACTGACTGTTTGACTAAACGCACAGCCCAGAGCTCGTCTCCAAACCTCCTCTCTGGCTTCAGAAACCCACATGCAGCTCTGAGGAGCGACAGAAGACAGACACACAGTGATCTTACCATGGTAAAGTGAACATAAAACAAAACTGTCCAAGTTCACTTCAGTACACGTTGCTGGTCTTATTGTGAACGATTCATCAGTGCATGCTACTCCAACAGAACCGATAAACCGCTCACAGCAGCTGATGACTGCACTACAATGATCACACTTGGCTTTGGACAAAAGATGTTAATGGAAATAAAATCACTTGCTCAAACAGGAGCTTGATTAATGCGCAAACACACCAATGAAGAGACTGAGTATGTCATCCTTCTATATCAAGGTTGCTCGAAATACCATCAAAGCAGCTCATGCTCAGCCACAGACGTCACACTCTCCTCTGGCTCAGCCATCCCTGACCATCATGCCGAATGACTCGAGTCTCACATAAAAACACTGCAGTTCTTCATGCCCTGGAGGAACCACTGACCGTTTGACTAAACGCACAGCCCAGAGCTCGTCTCCAAACCTCCTCTCTGGCTTCAGAAACCCACATGCAGCTCTGAGGAGCGACAGAAGACAGACACACAGTGATCTTACCATGGTAAAGTGAACATAAAACAAAACTGTCCAAGTTCACTTCAGTACACGTTGCTGGTCTTATTGTGAACGATTCATCAGTGCATGCTACTCCAAAGAAAAGAAAATGTTTGTCACTGATCAGAACGTTCTCCTTCAGAAACAGCTTTTCTTTCTGTCTGATGTCATTACTGCAAACCTGATCACTGTTTCTATGAGGAAGACCAAGTTTCACTCAGAAATATGTCTAGATCTAGAAGAGAGCTGCTTAACCTGTGGTAAGAATCACTGCAACCCTTTAATAAAACAGCAGAAACGAGATAAGCCTTCAGGTATTTTACATTATATTAATTATAATAAACCACAACAGACATCAATTTTTTCATGTAATTAATTACTCTAACTGTAGCTATTTACGGTTGCCAAGCAACTTGTATTAATACAGGATTGAACTGATGTGTGTCACAGGTGTGTGTGTGTGTGTGTGAGAGAGAGAGAGAGAGAGAGAGAGAGAGAGAGAGAGAGAGTGTTATGTGTGTGTGTTACACATAGGCTTTGTTCTGTGGCAAGAGCTCTGGACAGCGAGGTCACCAGGACCTCTAGATGTCTACTGAAATATGAGCTATGCTCTTTACTGCATCTGTGATTAAACAAAACTAAATAATATATCTGAATTTGTTTGTCTGTATGCATCTGTGTATGTATGTGTCTTTGTTTTTAGAAAAGGAAAGCTCATGGGAAAACTCTGATTAAAAAAGAAAAAAGAAAATACATTTTAAAATCGTTTTACACAGGCTGAATACTTCTAACAGTAGAGAGACAGACAGATGTGTGTCACTCACCCGCTCACCAAAGCCGCCTCTGATTCCAGTAGGACCAGGCAGACCTGGATCACCTAAAGCTCCTTTAATACCCTGCATGGAAACACAAAATGAATACATTTCATAAACCATGGATCAGATGACACACAACTACTGCTCCCAAGCGCTCAGCCCTCAGAGCAACGGTCATGACTTTTGCCAAATAATAAATTACATTTACTCTCACCAAACCCTATCCTTCAGAACACATGGAACATGAGGCATGTTTCAGAGAGAGAGGGAGAGAGAGAGGGAGAGAGAGAGAGGGAGAGAGTTTACTATGTGAACATAAGAGACACTATAGCTGCCGAAGGGAAATTAAGTGTTATTAATTTATTAATTAATTTGTTCTTCCCTCCTCCATATAATGCCTCCAAGCATTCTTGGTGATTTTCTTTAGGATTTTCTGAAGCTCAAAGGTCATAAATATGCAGAAGGCCTCTTCTTCTGATGATTGCTCCTGAAGGAACGAGCTTGAGCATGATGGATGGAGGTCCATGATTCCTGCTGCTCAATGTTAAGGAGATAAAACACTCCTCCAAACTGACGGTTGTTTGTTAGTGTGCTAATCTGGGCCTGTACTGACAGGTGCACATAGAGCTCAGCTCCATCATTATGTGGAAAATATACTCGCAGCCTCAACAGAAATCTTTGCACAAACACCTGTGACGATTAAACACGACACTCGCTTCACAACCAAATGAGACAGAGAAATAAAGTAACATTACAATTCATCAGCTACAATATGCACTTAAGGCCAAATTACTTCCAGAACAATCCATCTCACACTATTTGGACCAGGATGGATGTCGTTCAACACAGACACAGCACTTCTGATCAACTGATACCACTCATTTTTAGTCTGTAAACACAAAGCTTTCAGAGAGACTCCAGTTACAAAGCCAGTCCCAAACCCACCCCAAAAGTAAACCGAGTCAAGATTACGCCCTGCGGGAATGAGAGCATGCCAACTGGACCGTGACAGGCAGCGAGGAGAACAGAAGTGCAGCATGCACAAAGGGAAAAACAGAGAAGAAAAGTGACGCAGCCCGAAGCAAACAAATAGGCATCTGGCCGGCAGCTCGGACACATCTGCCGGTAAACCACGATTAAATATCCCTCAATGGCATCTGTCAGATGATCAATCCATGCTGAGAGAGGGAACGCCAGCAAAAACTGCTCTACACAAACATTTGCATTAGCTGTAGAGACGGACAGGCCTCCTCTCTCCGGCATGGGTTAGGGCTCACTCCATATGACGCTCCTATGCCTCCCAAACGAGTCCAAACGCACACATACAGCTTCTCCTCACTCTCACAGCCCTGTACTGAGACTATGCTTTCTGTCTCCTTGTAGAAAGACAATTGACGGCTCCTGGATGAAAGAAACGAGAGAGAGACAGCTAAACGGTTGAGATGATGTCTCTGAATCACAGGTGACTAAGTCTTGAGCACAACAGATGCACACCAGACCCTGTTTACCCAGTAGATTCACCTACAAACAGCCTGGGAATAAATCAATACACAATTGTAAGATGCATTGTTGTCTTGATTATGGCCAGTAAGTGGTTGCCAAAGAACCACCCTAAGAGAAGAACTTTAGTCCCATGTTCTCCCACGATCACAGGAGCTGTGTGGATGATCACGGGCCCCATCTCATGGTTTGCTGATCCAGAGCCTCTGACGGTGGAGTGAAGAAGCATTAGAGAACGAGCATCCAGCCAGACAAGCCACTACCAGAGAAGAATGAATTATTTCTCCATCCGTCACTCAGCAATCTCCTCAACGCCTCGTGTGAGGTCACACTGAAACAGTAGGCAAAAGAAAGAGCGACCTTGAGAAGCCATTAACATTCAGTTTTTCAGACTCCAAAAGAATAAGGCGTTCAAAGAGACATGAAAACCCCAGATGAAATGCCAGTGCTGCTCGATGGATAATCTTACTGCCCGTGGGATTGCTGTGGTGTGTGTTTATCTTTCTGTTTACTAAAACTGTTTTTCAGAATTTCAAAAGCTGGAGAACTGAGAACAATAGTGATTCAGAAAGAAGTGTGAAAACAACATAAACAGGCCTTTAAATCATGCATTTCAGTTACAAAATGAAAGAGAAGCTAAAGAGCCAAACTCTTTACATGCTGTATCTCCAAAACCAGAGATCGGATGTAATTCAGCCCTGCTCATTTCTGATTTAATGAGGTCCAAAGAGTGAAATGCTTAGGTTTCTGGTCTAAAAGGTTTGTCAAAATGCATCGTTCACACAGCTGCTGGAACCGGTTTACAGTATACAGGGCTCTAGAGTGCGACCAATTTGGTCGCATGTGCGACCTAATTTCTCAATGGTGCGACTAAAAAAAATGCATTATAAACTCTTGATCTGGGAAGTAAATGGTATTATCGTTTTTATTTGTTTAATTAGGAATTGATGCTGCCTCAAAGAAAGCATTTGCTGCTCTTGGGGACCAGTGCAGTAACTGGCTGGAGAAAATCATTGCTCTGGGTGCTGATGGTGCTGCTGTTAATTTGGGCAGCAAAGGGGGTGTCATAGCCCTTCTGTAGCAAGAGGCAGGTGACCACATTGTGTCGTTCCACTGTATGCCTCACAGGTAAGACTAGAACTTGTAAAACTGCGGTGTTAAATGCGATGCGGTCGAAAATTTGGGTGCACCTAACTTTTGTGCTGGTGCACCTAAGAAAAAAAGTTAGGCGCACCAGTACAACCAGTGCAAAAAGTTAGTCTAGAGCCCTGGTATAGTGTTTAGAAGTTCTGCAAATGGTGCAGGAACCCCACAAATATGTGAAATATGTCATCTTTGCTCATGCAGCCAATGTGAGAGGCTGTTCAATGAGTCGATCACCTGAGCCGTGTGTGGAGGAATTGCCTCCGAGCCACCGGGAAAATGACATCATAAGAGCACTGATTGGCTGATGACATCACAAGAACATGCACAGATCCATAACCCTGACGCACCATCTATCTACAGGGGCTAGCCAGCCCGGCTCTGATCCCTGGACCTTACAGAGAAATCACATTCAACAACACATGGAAACAAAAAGATACATTTGTGAATAGCGAGCGAAGAGAACCAACCACATTTAATGGCAAATCCATATCATTCCCAAACCATGCCAGGGATTTCAGCCACATTCGGTCTGAAGGCTGGAAATAAATACACTGCTGACACAAGAGTCAAGCCAAGCAAGCCAAAGAAAAATTACAGATGATTATGTTTTGGCCCAAATGCCCTTACCAATAACCTGGGCGGAGAACAAGAGGTACAAGAGGATAAAACTGGCATGTGGCCTCAGATGTGCGATTGGAGATGAAGAATGACTTCACAAGCCAACAACAGATTGACACAAGCCAACACTGGAAAAAAAAAACAGTGCACACGGACTCAATCTGCAAAACATGCCTGAAATGAAGCTCTTAATGGAAAAATAACAGTCGAATAAAACTTAATACTTGAGCTGTGCGAAATGAACCAAAATGGCTGCTGTGGTGCTCAATGAGATTTTATCATGCGGGTGAACGAGGGAGACTGGGAAAAGGTCTCCAGGTTGAATGATGTCAGTGATCACGCTTGGTACGGTGACACCATTAGCTTACAAATCACTGAGACTGAACATGGAGCTCATTTCAATTAGTGCTCACCGTTCACTAGAGCATGGAAAGCCTGGTAGACTGGTCTGCCTCCACTATAAGATGATATGATGCACTGTCCAATAACCTTGCTGTTTTTAATTCTGTTCAAATCAGAGATGGGCACTCGAGTCGCATTTTAGACTTCAGACTCAACCTGAAATGACGAAATGACTCACTCGACTTGAGGAAAAGGACTTGTGAATATTTTAAAAGCAACTCGAGTCTTTTAACCTTAAATACTTAGATACTTAGAATTCAGAAGGCAGACCCCATCCGGACCACAGCACCATTTTAAGTGAGCAGTGCGTCAAAACAGCGAAGCGGATCACATAAGCGCTCAAGGTCGTTAACATGCACAGATCCATAACCCTGACGCACCATCTATCTACAGGGGCTAGCCAGCCCGGCTCTGATCCCTGGACCTTACAGAGAAATCACATTCAACAACACATGGAAACAAAAAGATACATTTGTGAATAGCGAGCGAAGAGAACCAACCACATTTAATGGCAAATCCATATCATTCCCAAACCATGCCAGGGATTTCAGCCACATTCGGTCTGAAGGCTGGAAATAAATACACTGCTGACACAAGAGTCAAGCCAAGCAAGCCAAAGAAAAATTACAGATGATTATGTTTTGGCCCAAATGCCCTTACCAATAACCTGGGCGGAGAACAAGAGGTACAAGAGGATAAAACTGGCATGTGGCCTCAGATGTGCGATTGGAGATGAAGAATGACTTCACAAGCCAACAACAGATTGACACAAGCCAACACAGGAAAGAAAAACAGTGCACACGGACTCAATCTGCAAAACATGCCTGAAATGAAGCTCTTAATGGAAAAATAACAGTCGAATAAAACTTAATACTTGAGCTGTGCGAAATGAACCAAAATGGCTGCTGTGGTGCTCAATGAGATTTTATCATGCGGGTGAACGAGGGAGACTGGGAAAAGGTCTCCAGGTTGAATGATGTCAGTGATCACGCTTGGTACGGTGACACCATTAGCTTACAAATCACTGAGACTGAACATGGAGCTCATTTCTATTAGTGCTCACCGCTCACTAGAGTATGGAAGCCTGGTAGACTGGTCTGCCTCCACTATAAGATGATCTGATGCACTGTCCAATAACCTTGGTGTTTTTAATTCTGTTCAAATCAGAGATGGGCACTCGAATCGCATTTTTATAGACTTCAGACTCAACCTGAAATGACTCCAGACTTGACTCGACTTGAGGAAAAGGACTTGTGAATATTTTAAAAGCAACTCGAGTCTTTTAACCTTAAATACTTAGATAACTGATATTCAGAAGGCAGACCCCATCCGGACCACAGCACCATTTTAAGTGAGCAGTGCGTCAAAACAGCGAAGCGGATCACATAAGCGCTCAAGGTCGTTTATGGCAAATATCTTTTAGCACTATATCCTCTAATATTTTTATCTAAAGCCAAACACGCTTTTTTTCAAGCCCTTTCAGCTCTGTGCGCCAAGAGCTGTGATGACTCGGTTATTTTAACAACAACAGAAACACGGTGAGCAGCAGCAAAACTAAAGATTTTTTTCACTAAAACAGCAGAAAAAAAACAATGCTGCAAATATAGTTATTTTTCTTACTATCTTTTTATCTATTTATAACCTATCTATCTATGACTCTGACTGTTCAAACCAGATGTGACCAGACATTTCTGATCTACGTTTAGCATTATTAATCTGTAGGCTAAGAACATTTCAAAAGAATCATGTAATTATAATTAGGAAACTTGTTGTTAGATGGCAAGGATAGAACTTAAACTGCTAGTTATCTTTCTTTTCTGCTCAAGATGAGAAGTAAAATATTAAAATAGTATAGATTTCAGGAGGAAATCTAAATGTAAAAATAAAACACATGTAAAAATGTATTTTGTTGTTGTTGTTTTTTGTTTTTTCTGTCCAGACCTCTGCTTGGAAGAAAATATAAAGGCTGCGCCTCTTAAAACTTTAATGGAATACCCCTGACTTATATCATAAATAAATACTTTATTTGTATGGTTTTGTAATATCTGTGTCACATATTTCCTTATGTGTCATGGTAGATCGGACTCTTATTATATCATTTTATTACAGAAAAACAGCTTTGAACATGGTAACGGATTAAAATATAGCCTATAAATAACAGGCTGGATGTACATTAACCTTACGTCTTAGACCTCTTAGACTCGACTCGGACTCCAGCGATAAAGACTTCAGACTCGACTCGGACTCCAGCGATAAAGATTCAGACTTGACTCAGACTCCAGCGATAAAGACTTCAGACTCGACACGGACTCCAGAGAAAAAAACGCGAGACTCGCCTCGGACTCTAGAGATAAAGACTCGAGACTCGACTCGGACTCCAGAGAAAAAGACTCGAGACTCGACTCGGACTCCAGAGATAAAGACTTCAGACTCGACTCGGACTCCAGCGAAAAAGACTCCAGACTCGACTCGGACTCCAGAGATAAAGACTCGAGACTCGACTCGGACTCCAGCGATAAAGACTCGAGACTCGACTCGGACTCCAGCGATAAAGACTCAAGACTCGACTTGGACTCCAGCGATAAAGACTTCAGACTCGACTCGGACTCCAGCGATAAAGACTTCAGACTCGACTCGGACTCCAGCGATAAAGACTTAAAGACTTGACTTGAGTTAGAATAATAAGAAACTGTTGTTACCCTTCAGATTAAATCAGTATCAACAAACTCCACTGTAGAGGAAACAGAAGCTGCATCTAAGTGGCTTTAGATGTATTTACACAGACTGTTTGATGAAGCTGAGGTAAATTAATTTTACATCACAAAATTGCAAAAACAATTTTAATAAGATTAATGTTTTAAATAATTTCAGTGTCACATTGCAATCGTGCTGATATTCAGGGAAACATCTCATGTAATATATTTTTTTACCGCAGTATGCATATATAACTTTCTGTTGTGCTCCGAGTTCACTACTCTCTCTCTCTCTCACTCAGACAGGCTGCGCGAGCGTCATCTGGCACGACAAATACATTATCAGTCGCCAATTACACTGAAATCAGCATCATTCTCACACAAAAATTTGGTGGTCAAGTTTCAGTGCTTAATCAGGCTTCTTGTCCGGTCAGGCAAGTAAAATTCTCTCTCACTTGCCCCTTTAAAAAAATCTGCTTGTCCCAGACAAGCATTAATGGGGCCCTGTGGTGCCTCCACGGTTTACTTTGGCCTTACACATAATACAAAATGCGAACTTTGTGTCTTCTTCACTAACAGTGAATAACCTCTATGCCGACGATGTTTACATGCGAATGTGAGCAAAAAGTCACAGCTCTGTGACGTCAAAACAGACTGGCTCGGAATCAGCAAAATGTTATGTTACAGTATGAAATCAATTTATTCATGAAATGCTCATCAAATATGGCACCTCTGTAAATGCTGGAAATAAATTTTAATGGCGTCATATGATGTAGCTAAAAAGAACATTATTTTGTGAATTTGGTGTAATGAAATGTGTTTATGCGGTTTAAGGTTCAAAAAAAAAAAATTTCCACATACTGTACATTATTGTTGCTCCTCTATGCCCCGCCTTTCTGAAACACGGGCCGGCGGATTCGACGAAGGAGCGTCTGGCAGGTTTGCGGCAACCACATGTGACGACCCCGGGCTGGACTCCACTTCGCCCACGGTGAAAGCCGATCTGGTGATCCACAGCATGAAGTTGTTGTATTTCCTCAGCGACCGGCACGGATCAACTCTAGGCATGACAAAGCGGATATCATCCATGTGTCTCTACAACATGGTGGCCGCGGCAACAATACTACAACGAGAATAAAAGTTATTTCTTTGCGTGAACATTTGGGCGGCGTTATGCAAATCTTCCCACATCGTGACGTAGACACTAGTAGAAACTAACTCTGGAGTGGTTTGGTTGTAGTGAGAAAGCAATCCGATCTAACAGACCAAGGAACCAGGCTATATCACAATGTATAATAGGTAATTATGTAAGTTCCATGAAAAGCATTAGCTTTGTTGTTTTGCTAATACTTCAAAATGAACCTGTGAATGTCTGTGGGTGAGCACGTCTACGCCATTCAAAATAAAAAAGCACACTTTTTCATTGTATAATGCCGTCTTATTGCTCTTCTTCCTAGTAGGTGCATTTTAAAAATGTTTTCCCGATGAATCCTGCTCAAAATGATAAATTAATACAAGGACAGCTTAAAAAAAAAAAAAAGCTGTTGTCGTTCCATCCTGACGGATGACAGCCGTGACAGCTCAGTGGAATCCCGGAAAATAAACCGTGGAACTTTGACCAATGAGAGAACAGTTTACTCGCGCATGACTTGTATTAAAAAATTTGGTCCTTTTAGAAACTTTGCCGTGTGAAAGCGAACTGCACCAAGAATAAAGAGCAACATTGTAATAATTGTAATCCCGTTTCGGAACAAAGCAATCGATCTACAGGTGTGAAAGCACCCTAAATGACTAACTAGCAGTGCAATTTTATCCGAGAGTTGAATGAATGATTTGATCATCAGTGAATAACAACTTCTATTGTAAAACACTTTAGAACACTACCCCCCGGTTTCACAGACCAGGCTTAAGCCTAGTCCTAGACTAAAATGTAAGTCTGAGCTGTTTCAAATGAAAGAAACTTGCACTGACTCATCTTAAATAATATCAGTGCCTTTGTTTTGTCTCAAGATGCACACCAGTAATGTTTTTTTCTAAGGCACGTATATAAAAATTACTTAAATGTCCTAATTGAACTATGGCCTAATCCTGGCTTAGTCTAAGCCCGGTCTATGAAACCAGGCCTAAAAGTCATGTAGTCATTTACAAGATGACTGCTACAGTATAATGCTGTAGCATCTGTGTGTAATAATACACACTATATATTCTCTTTT
>NW_015507049.1:0-21602 GCF_001515645.1 Sinocyclocheilus grahami
AAAAGTGTTTTTTGAAAATCACAAAATTCCTGTAATTTGTGTGAGGGGTAGGTTAGGATAAGGGAATAGAATATATCATTAACCTAATATAAAATGTGTCTGTGCGTGTGTGTCTGTGTTTGTGCGTATGTGTGCGAGTACAAGTTTACGTGCGTGTGCGTGTGTGCGAGTATAAGTTTACAAGCGTGTGTGTGTGTGTGTGCGCGTATGTGTGCACGTGCGTGTCTGTGTATAAGTGAGTATAAGTTTACGAGTGTGTGTGCTTGCGTGTCTGTCTGTGTGAGTGAGTGAGTGAGTGTGTGTATGTGTGTGTGAGTATAAGTTTACGAGTGTGTGTGCTTGCATGTCTGTCTGTGTCAGTGAGTGAGTGAGTGTGTGTATGTGTGTGTGAGTATAAGTTTACGAGCGTGTGTGTGCGCGTGTGTGTGAGTGTAAGTGTGCGCGTGTGTGTGCGAGTATAAGTTTACGAGCGTGTGTGCGTATCTGTGTGTGAGTGAGTGAGTATAAGTTTACGAGCGTGTCTGAGTGAGTGTAAGTGTACGCGTGTGTGTATGTGTGCGTGCGTGCGTATGTTTGCGTGTCTGTGTGCGTGTGTGTGCGTGAGTATAAGTTTACGAGCGTGTGTGTGTGTGCGCGCCTGTGTGAGTGAGTGTGTGTGTGTATAAGTTTACAAGCGTGTCTGTGAGTGAGTGTAAGTGTACGGGTGTGTGTATGTGTGTGAGCATAAGTTTACGAGCGTGTGTGAGTGTACGCGCGTGCGTGTCCGTGTGCGCGTGTGTGTGTGTGAGTGAGTGAGTATAAGTTTACGAGCGTGTGTGCGTGTGTATGTGTGCGAGTGTAAGTTCACGCATGTGCGTGTCGGTGTGTGTGTGTGTGTGTGAGAGAGTGTAATGTGTGTGTCTGTGTACGCGTGTCTGTGTGTGAGTATGTGTACACGCATGTGTGTGTATGTGTGCGTATGTGTGTGAGTGTAAGTTTGCGCGCGCGTGTGTGTGTGCACGTTACCCTGTGTCTTCTGTTGGTTTAAGAGTAAATTGAAGCTGGTTAGTCACTGGTTGATCTTTCAGCCTGTATTTCACAGTTACAGCTCCTTCCTTCTTTCCTGAACTCTATAATGAGGAAGAAAGAGAAAATAACATTTGATGATTAAGGATTTTACAGGGCTCTTCAACTACTTCAATGAAATTTGTGATTGCATGTATCATATAGTGTCTAAACCAGGGCTGTCCGAACTCGGTCCTGGAGGGCCAGTGTCCTGCAGAGTTTAGCTCCAACCCTAATTAAACACACCTGCACCAGCTAATCAAGCTCTTACTAGGCATAGAAACTTCCAGTCAGGTGTGTTGAGGCAAGTTGGAGCTAAACTCTGCAGGACACCGGCCCTCCAAGACAGCCCTGGTCTAAACTAAATGTGATGCAACACAAGCAAACAGTTTGTCTAATGGCACCAGATGTGACAAAAATCAATCACAAATCACAGCCAATCAGAAGAATGTGTGGGCGGAGCCTCTCTTCCAATTCACTCCTGTCTCTAGTTTGAGAGTTTATTTGTTCTTGTTCTCTTTATATATTTTTTTAATCTTTGGTCAAATTCATATCCATAACGCTTTCATTTTGGCTATTAGTCACATACAATCATAAACTCAAATTAAACCCTTTTAACATGTAATGATCAGTGCGTCAGATGATCATTCAGGGACTTTTTTCAGATTTTTCCAGCCAAAAATGACTGAATTTGTGGTGGCTTTTCTCAAATTTGCTGCAATATTTGTAGCATTTTTGTTGTTGTTTTTCTGTGAAAATATACCACAGACATTCTTCTAACATTTTTAATACTTTATGACCTCATGAATACACATGTAAACTTTTCTCTTTTATGTTTTGTCTAAAGGTAAAAAAAATAATAATTTCTGACTATTTAATTATTTCAGGCTTTACAGGGGTAATAACAAGTCATTATTTTTATAATATAACAAAGAAATTTAAACATAACTGTAGACTACCTTTGTACACAACAATTACGGTACAAAGTAAACAAATGTTTCAAGCATATTAAAGTACAAAAGAATGCAACTAGAAAGTCTTTAAGTAGGACTATTTGTTTTTTTGTTGATGAACACTAGCAAATACAAACAAAAATATGAACAGACTTGAAAAGATGTAAAAGCTGTCTGACTTCCTTTCTTTTCGGTGACGAGTGTCAGAAACAGAAAGTAGTGCAGTCTGCTGTGTTTACAGCAGTAAAACTGGAAACTGCTGTATTAGTGCTGTTAAATAAGCGCCACCTACTGTCAGACAGTGAATTTACATTTTCATTCAGCATCTGCTTCGCTCACGTCATGCTGCTCATCCATTTTTGCAGGAAATCAGCAATTTAGAAAACTGCAAGCTCCTCCATGTATTGTGGAGTTCTGCAATCGCAGAATTGTGAAATCCTGAAGGGACCGATTATTGGGTGCGGATATACAGTTTATATTTACTTGTTTCAGCTGCAAGTCGCAAAAACAATAGTAAAAACTCTGATTTACATGGGAAAGATGTCATTTATCTAGGGCTGTCCACAACTAAACATTTTTCTAGTTGATTAATAGTCATTCCTTTAACCCATTAGTCAACTAATTGCATGTTTATATTCATTTAATTAAAGATACACTTAACTAATGGCTAATTAAACAAATTTTAATTCTAACTAGTGTTTTCTGCGTCAATGTCGGCTCCTAAGATGAAGTGGACGATGCTGACTCACCAGAGAGAAATGCACCTTTCGTATGGGTTACATAATCAGACAGTTTTTGTTTTTGATTTAATTTGTTTTGATTTAAAGTAGACATTTCAAGCTTTCGGCAGAAAATGCATCCTGATTGTTTTCTTTGTTTTAAAAAAAGCACAACATTTGTTGATATTGTGAGTGTGCACAAATAGAAGTAGACCCTTCACAGTTCCAAATTATGTATTACACTTATCTGTAATACTCCTATATGTTTCCGCTGTTATCCGGAAAGCATTGTCAGTGATCGCGCCATGCAGTAGCGCACTAACCGCTTCCACACTGTGGCTGTGTAAAGTTGCTATTGCGTACGTGTTTCAATTGATGACAGACAAGCGTTTAGATTTCCTGCCAGATATACTGTAATTACCTCAAGGGCCAGCTGTTAGCAACCTTTTTTTGTGACTAACAGACTAATACTGCCCTACAAAGGCAAAAACCATAAGAGAAAAATTACTTTTTACAGTCAAATAAATTATAGGTAGGACAATGGAAATCTGGCAATTATGTTTTAGTAATGAAAATAATCTACATAAAAATCTTGAGCTCAAACTTGATTTTGACCCCTGTTTTGGAGTTACTGTACTCTGACTTTGTATTGTCTGCAAAGTAAGAAGTCAAGCCAAGGCAAAAGGCAGTAACTTCCACATTATCAATATTTCGTTGCTGATCACCATTTACAAATCACTAAAGTAACATCTGTATAAAGTCTTGTGATCATGGGCTGTCTCATAGGCTATAACATATAGTAATGCGACTGTAATAATTGTTGTTCTGACCATAACGACCAGACAAAAAGTTAAATGTGAGTGGATACCGTTTTGCAACCAATTTATTTGCAATGTTTACTAACGTAAAAGGATGCAAGACGTAGCCTAGTTGCATTTACGTTGAATTGAATGAAAATAGCTTAAAAGGACGACTTGTGGATTGATGTGAACGGCAGCAAGTAGGAATAATGCTCAGAATGTTTGTGGATTAAACATGTCCGATGACGTTCATTGCCATGGATTTTATCGGATTACAAGAAAAGTTAGGATCTGTATTTAATTGCGAACTGTTACCACTGATTTTATGTGTGACCATACTACATGCTACGCGGTCACGGTATTCGAGTCCATACACGTGCAACTAGAGGTGGGCAGCCCCAGACTGACACGGAGTGAATAATCTGCATTTTATATATAATAAAAAATAAATAAAAATCTTTGCTTGTTTAAAGTTCTTTGTTATATGGAGTTTGGTAGATTGTGAGCCGTCTAATTCGTTTGTCTAATGAAGTGCTTCAGTGACAGATGTATGAAATAACAAGCGACACCATAATTTAAATGCAGCAAATTTTCATGAACAGTAAAACAAAGGCAGAATACTGTATAACTCCAGGCCAGCACAGTAACTTCATACTGACGCACGGCTAAACAAAGGCAGAGCAGCGGAACTCAATTTGAGTGCTCCAAAACAAAATCAAAGAGCGGTATCTGGTGATATACGGTGTTCTGCCTTGGTTTCTTCTGGGCTTTTCGAAGTTGCTGTTAAGATAACCCAATAATTTCTCGCAAAAACAACAAGATTGAATCAAGAGAAAACCAAGTTACGGCCTTTCGCCTTTGCACAGCAGAACACATTTTTTGTCGACTAAGCCGCTTAGCCTGCCATTTCCACATGTTGTATTATGCTTTGAAAACTGCTTGTTTTTCAATAGACATTTAACTTGGGTTTATGTTGAATAGTCGGCCCTACTTTTATCACATCTGGGTTAGGACAAATACATTTTTTCTTAAATCACAAAGCCACTCAAAAACAGCTGACATGTTGGATTTGGCCTGCGGTCTGCTTGCAGCCCTTGGTTTAAACAAATGAATGACGCCCATTAGATAAAACCATTCAAAGCCTTCACCTGTCCTTTAATCTGAGCATAGATGAGCGCCCTCTGACCCTGGAACAGAGTATTGATGGGGGGGGACAGCATGTCCACCGTCACGCCTTCAGGAACGGTCCAGTCCACAGAGATATTATCCACGGCCGGCTGGAGAGCAAACCTGAGCGACTGCATCACCTGACGGAGAAGAGAGGCTCGTAAATAAACACCCTAAACATCTTGCACTGACTCTATCCAGTCTGTTTCCACAGCAGGTCTTACTTTGGGCTGCATGCGGTCAGTGCCTGTGATGAACTGAGCGTGACCAGAACCTTCTCTGGCCATTCCTGTGATGAGAGCCGTACTCGCACCCTCACCGATCCCGAAGGAGAAGCACCTGCAGACACAAGAGCAGCTCCAGAGCTGACCGCCTGACATGAGATCAGTAAATGAGGAGGACTGAGACGAGTGAACACACCTGTGAGAGTAAACGTGACTCTTCACCAGATCCAGCAACTCCTTAGTGTTCCACACCTCTCCATCAGTGAAGATGAACAGCTGGGAGAGAAGAAGAGAGAGTAGTAAATTATCTCTGTTTGTTTTCCTGAAGGAATCTGTGAGAGCGTGGGTGTGCTGGCCGTGCTGAACCTGTCGAGGGGGATCTGGGTAACAGGGCTGACTGTAGATGTGTTTCAGAGGCTGGAGGATCTCTGTGCCGCCCATGTCTGCGCTCATGCTCTTTACTCTCTTCAGAGCCTCTTCCATCGTGTCCTCGCTGTACACAACACTCTGACTGCAACGACACACACCACAGTCTCTCTCAAAACCACAGCTAACCCACACAAAGTCACTCCTGAAGAATAATTAAATCTAGTCACTGACGGGAAGAAGGACTCAAAGTGAGATCCGAATCCGTAGATGTTGAAGTAGCATCCCATGGGCAAACTCTTCAGCAGCAGCAGCAGCGTGTCCTGGAGAGACACATGTGCAGATGAGCACGCGTGACTCAATACACTCAAATTAATGTGTCATATCTGAAATCCTAAATCTTACTCTTGCGCTTTCGATGCGCATCTGTGCGTCGTTCCCATGATGCATCTTGCAGTCCATACTGCCTGATCTGTCGACCACAAAAATGAACTCGCCCTGAGACGCCAGTGATGACATCACATCCGCAGGGAACTCTGGGTACAGACTGATCATGAGCGCCGGGTCGCCCATCAGAGACCCTGAAACATTTACATTTATTCATTTGGCAGATGTTTTTATCCAAAGCGACTAACAGTTGAGGAATACAACGAGATTTATCATAAGATGGCAATAAACACGAGAAGTGCCCTTTCAGTCAAGGTTTCAGTCATCGTTCAAAATAGTAAAATCTGGGACAAGAAGGTATAAAGGATAATAAGAGAACAGAAAAAGAGAAGACAGATTTTTTTTAATGTTTTTTTTTGTTCGATGCTCATAGAAGAGAGGAGTTTTCTGTTGTTTCCTGAAGATTATGAGGGACTCGGCTGTCCGGATGGAGTTAGACAGTACTGCGGTGAAAGGGTGTAAATGGCCTGAATTCTGTATGAACCGTGTTAGACTGCACGACTAATCAAAACTACCTGAACAACTAATCTGACGATGGTAAGGTCTTACGATGTGTAACGTATAGAATGACATAGAAAAACACATATGTCACAGAGCGTGACAAGCGACAACTGTAAAGGACTGTAAAAACCGCACCGTGTTTACTGGCTTTAACTCCCATTATACTTACACCAAACTGAATTCATGTACAAACAAAAGCATCATATCTTCCATGTTTCACTGATATTTGCACTGGATTGTTCAGAGTTGTACCTGACTGAGCCGCAGATGCTGCTGCCTCGACTACAGCAGAGGGCTGATGGGAATTCTCATAATACAGAAACAGCTCCACATCCTTATCGAACCGGTGACCAGCACTCAGATTCACCTACACACACACATGATTATAGGCTTCTTGAAATTGAGACATTAAGTGCATAAAAACTGTACACAGACACACACACACACACACACACTCTCTCTCTCTCTCACACACACTCTCTCTCTCACACTCGCTCTCACTCACACACACACACACACACAGAGAGAGACACACACAAAGAGAGACACACACTCACACACTCACTCACACACAAAGAGAGACACACACTCACTCACACAAACAGAAAGAGAAACACAGTACCGTGGCGTGAGTGTGCTGCGCGTTGAGGAACTCCAGAGGATCCAGAGCGCAGCTGGACTCGAATCTGGAGATGCGGTCTGAAGATCTCACTTCAACACTCAGAGACAGAGTGTAAGGAATAACTGATGCCGAGGAAACTTCTGGAACTACACCGGCCGCTGAAGCTGAGAGAATCACACAGACAAACAAAGATACTTTATAACTCAGTATCAATCTAGAGCCCAACAGCAGCTTCTGTTCTGACTGGAAGTGACCTGAGCATCAGGCTGGTTTAGGCTGCAGCTGATTGGTTGAGAATCGAAAGTGATCTGTAGCCAAGTGAACACACACACACACACACACACACACACGACAATTCCTGCCGGACCTGAGACTCGAAACCTAATGTTTAAAAGAACATCGTTTATTTAAAATAGAAATCTTTTGAAACATTTTACATTTCTTTACTGTCACTTTTGATAAATTTAATTTTCATATTAAATTCATGAATACACTTCTTTATTTAATCTTCTGACTTAATGTTTTCAACAGTGATGATAATCAGAAATGTTTCTTGAGCAGTGGATCAGTATATTAGAAAATACTTCTGTAATTAAGCTACAGAAGATGTGGACAGTCACTGCTGTGGCCTGTACAGGGTTATGATCTTGAGTTATTCATCAACATATCAATACATGTTGCTCCTGAGATCAGTCTTCATTAAGGTGTTTTACCACCTCCAACTTCCTAGAATATATTCTTATAGCCTTTGAATAGTCTACAGTGTAATGTTGTCCATCAGAACATCCGCTCACTCTTCTCTAAAAAATGGTCCACAGACTTTGGTTGACGTCCTTCATTCGACTCGTTTTGAAGGATGCAGCAGGTGTATCTTTCACATACTTCAATCACCCACAATCCTTTGCACATATTCCAATCATTTTTACACAGATTTTTAAGAAATCTTCAATTACAAAATACATGACTGGAAAAATTGCCTGCAGGAGCATTTTGAAATGTTTTACCTAATCATCTTGTAATGAATGTCATTTCAGTTCTACATACCGAGTATAAATTATCATATGCAGCGAAAGACAATAATAGAAAAAGACAAAGCACTTTAAAAGGTTTTGCCACAAACTCAACTGACTGGCTTCTCTTCTGTATGATTTCACATGAGTCTCTTCAGACCTTAGAACAGTACATGAATTATTATGAGCTTCTAGAACTTCTGATTGAAGCTGTGTGTGACCTCCTAACTGAACTCATTTCCACAAATTGAACATAGAAATAAAAACAGAACAACAAAAATAAATAAGTTTTTTTCTAAGTCTTAACTACAAACAATAAGTGCAACCATAATCAGAGTACTCTCTCAATATTCAAAATGCAAACAGAGACCAAGTTTTTCTTCCAGCATGATACAGAGTTAAGAGATGCTTACAGCTACACAGCCCAGCCTAAAGCCCAAAGTATACTTCACTTTTTTACATGTACACTAGAGTATGCGTACAGTCATATAAAGTAAACTCCAAATGTGCTTTAGAAAGCTTTATCTTAGTCCAGTGTCTGCTCTATTTTTCTTCAAACGTTATGACTGAATTTCTTTTTACTCTTAACGAAGTTGCCGCTTTCTCACAAGTCCAAGTCCATGTGCATGTGCAACCTGCATGTAGAAAGTACGTGCAGTTACAGAAATAGGATGGTGCACGCACTATTCTGGTGATGAAATTTGCGTCACGCGCGCTGTATGTGTGACCCTCACGTACACGTAAAAACCAAAGTATACTTTGGGCCTAAAGGTGTATTTATACTTCTGCGTTGGACCTAAACCGTGACCTCTACACCGTAGGCTATGCGTCGGTTTTATACTTTTGCATTGTTGTCAGCGTTGATGTGCAATTACACATGCATACCACTAGTCGGCAGTGTCCACGGGAACGTCGCTGGTGTAAACCAACAAAGGCAAAAGCAGCAGCAGCTTGTCATCTACATATCAGAAATATCAGCAGTGAGGCCGGCAAATAGACAGCGACTTTTGTTGTAGTTGTTGGTCCATCTTTGTTTTCACTGAAGTCGAGCCGCAGGCAGAAATGCATATGAGGAAACGCGATCATATAGCAGAATTATATATATTTTTTGACCTGAAGGTTTGTTTTTGGCCTGAGGCTGGTACGCACTCGTACACTGCTCCCCAGCTCGAGGTCGACGCATCGATCATGACCACAGTGTGTGCGGTCACTAGTCCCAGGGGAACCCCCTGCTGAACATTTCTGGGTCACGCCACAGCCTCAGAGCGCTGACGCAGCTGTGTGTGACCTCGATGCGCATACTCAGCACGTCCATGCTCTTCACGGGACTCGAGTTTTCAAAGCAGCAGCGTGTCCGTATGACTGATAAGCACATCTCTTGAATGGGCTAAAATCAGCCAATCGTCCAGATAGTTTATAATGCACAGACCGCTCGCTCGAAGAGGGGAAAGTGCCGCATTTACTTCGAGAATGTGCACGGTGCTAAAGTGAGCCCGAATGGGAGCACCGAGTACTAGTATGCTGTGCCCTCGAAAGCAAACCTCAGGAAGCGTCTGTGGTTATGAAAATATGAAAGTGTGCATCTTTCAGATCTACGGATGCAAATCAGTCCCCGAGACGGATTTGTGCCAGGATCTGCTCCAGAGTCATCATCCTGAATGCACACTTGTGAAGAATCTCTCCGGTCACTATAGCTGTTTTTTTCAGCAAAGTTCGTAGACTGGTGCATTGCCCCGTCAACATGGGAGAACATGACCCGTGTAGAAGAGTGGACGCGTGCCGACTGGGGTGCAGACCACGACTTCACCACTTGATCATGAACATCTGGGAAGAAAGGAATCCTCCTCCTTGAATCATTCAGGTGGCGTCTCAACTGGAAATACCAGGAGTCGTGTGAGCCCGGCAGGTCGATGGGGCCCATGCAAATCCTGCAGAAGATAGCCATCAGATGCGGTGAAGAAGCAGTCTTGTCTTCTGTTGCATCTTCAACGATGGCAGGGTGATGGAGAAGACTCGGAGGCAACTGTTGCGCTCAATGCATTTTATACTGCCCGCAGGCTTGTCCGTATGAGATTTGCATAGATTAGTGACAATTGGCCAGTTTATTGAGGTTTCAGGATTTCAGAGAAGGGGAGGAGTTCCCACAGTGAATGCTTCGCAATGTGAGTGAACGCTTGAAAGGGAACCGTAAGACTGTTCGGTTCCAAGCGCAGGCTGATTTGGTTCATTCTGTGAAGCCACACTACTATCAGGCCGATTATGAATGTAATTTGTACACAGTCTGTGTTTTCAGTCACTGTTTAAAGTAGTTTAGTGTGCAGTGACAAAAAAAAAATAAAAAATAATAATAATAATAATAATGTAAGACCAGCTGTTGCCAGTCACCCATACTGGGAGGATCGCGCTGCCTTTCCGCTATTGAGTTTAGGGCAGTATTTTGATTTTCTGTCGTGATTGTGAAAAATGTCACCATTGTATGTCATTCATGCTGCATCCAGAATTGCAATAGTAACTCGGATAATGTTTCTGAGAGAAAACTGGACCATGCAATATGTTTTTGTACCTTTTCTACGTGTAAAAACACAAGGGAAGCAGGTCGTGGAGAAGACGCCGGACAGTAAATCTATTAATAATGTCACTGATTAAACCCACTGCACAGGTTAGACAGTGATTGAACTCCTTTCTCTACCAGTCCGTCCGTCTCACATATCTGCCATGTTTGTAGTTCTAATCGAATCCTCGTCCAACGCACAATGGGTTGTGGGGCATATTAGCCGTTAGTGTGCATCGATCTGCACTTCGAATTCTAACGGAAGTAATAGACCATCCGGGAATATTTGGCATACTAATTTCAACATACTACGATTTGGGACATACGAATTCTATTTTCAAATACTATTTAGGACGGATAGTATGCGAATTGGGACGCAGCAGTATCCTCAGAGATTGTCTTGTTAGTGTGCATCGATCTGCACTTCGAATTCTAACGGAAGTAATAGACCATCCGGGAATATTTGGCATACTAATTTCAACATACTACGATTTGGGACATACGAATTCTATTTTCAAATACTATTTAGGACGGATAGTATGCGAATTGGGACGCAGCAGTATCCTCAGAGATTGTCTTACTATAGAGAGATGAGATTACTGTTGGAGAAAGCGTAACGGTCAACTTGGATCACGTGTGCCTTAATAACCATCACATTACAGACTTGACATCACTGAATCTCAGTCAGAGTCGTGCGACACTCCGTCATCGTTTACAGAGATCATAGGAATGAATGAGAAGTGCCGTAAGCTGAATCCCAGCGGACGCAAAAACTCAGTGACTTCTCTTATAAAACAGTGTAAACTCTAAAAATAGTTCAATCCAAAAATATTGCTTAGTGTAAAACATGTTGGAGATTAGCTGATAGTCTGTCGAGTCATTAAATAAGCAGTTTTTCCTCTAAAAAGAGGTTTATTCAGCGTAGCGAAGCCTCTGCTCCATTGACACCCATTCGAAAACACGGCCTCTGGTCTCCTTTCCCACGTGTTAGCATTAGCCGCTACGCTTTTTTGGCTAAAGGTTGCAGGGTTTTTAAAAAAATTTTTTTTATTAACAATAATAGAAAAATGTACAAATATTATAACATAATATAATAGAACAAATAAAACAACATGTGGGGGATACAGCAAAACATTTAAAAATTATTAAATAAAAACAAGATAAAATGAAGTAAAATAAATTATAATCATACAATCAAAGATTACAACTTATTTATACAATTTTCTACAGGATGGGATGTTTTTAAAGCTTTTATATTGGAGGAGATTCTTTGAAGTGAAGCGTGAAGTAAAAGTAAATCAGAAGTGAATATTTTACAATTAGGTTTAACATTCGAGCATCATGGTGTGTGAATGTGGAATTTTCCCTCCCTATTGTCAGAAACATCCGAATGAGAGAGAAACCCAACTACAGAAATGTTACACAGACGAAAGAATACAAGTAAAGATGCTGGAATCTGAAGCCAGAATCGTTTAGTATACGGACAGAAACAGAGTAAATGTGAGACATTCTTCCTCTTCTGGGCAAAAAGAGCAGAGCGGAGAAAGATCTCCGATGAATTTACTTAAATATTTGTTGCTTGGATAATAATGATGAATAATTTTAAAATGAATTTCTTTTATTTTATTATTAAACATTTGTTTGGCACTGTCCATACCTTCTTAAAATTAACATTTGGGTAAAGTGCCAACCCTTTCCATAAGCTTTATTAGATGAAGCATCACTAGCAGCAACAGTTTCTAAAAAAAAAATAGTTTGTACACTTATTATCCATAATATTAACCCCTTGAATAAATAGTTGAGGGATGATTAAACTAAAATTGCAATATATTTTGTAAGACTTAATTAAAAATAATAACTTAGGGGGGATAGAATTAGTAAGAGTAGTATATTCCCGTTTTGAAGCATTTATTCCATATTTATTAATAAACTCCTCATAAGCATATAAATCTCCACTGTTACTTATTAAATCTGAGATAAACACTGCCCTTGGAAAACCAATCAGGGAAGAAAACAGTGTTACGAGCTGATAAAATATACTGATTATGAGGGGAAATTTTGTTTAAAAATGAGCTTCCATGAGTCTAGAGCTTGCTTATGGACGTTTGAAAGTTTCATAGCGAGCCTTGTGCATTTAAAATCACAAGAAAGCAAAAATCGTAAATTTCCACAACTCTTGAAAATCAAATTAGGAACGGAATTTCCATTCAAACATTTTTTTTATCCAATTTATTTTAAAAATTTGGTTCAAGGTAAAAAAAAAGAAATCTAAGACTTTCTTCACCTGCCTTTGAATATGGTTGTGTTAAGGTTATGTCTCCATATGAATTTAAAATGAAGAGTTGATAGATTTACGAGTGTTAGAATCAATGTAAAGTGGTATAGAAGGATAAACAAAGCGTGAAATACCTTCAGCTTTAGATAACAAAATTCTGCCCTAGATTGTAAGATCCCTTTGTAACCACACACTGAATATATATTTGGCAGAATCTAATTTAGAAATTCCTTCCTGGGCAGATTTACAGAATAAATACCAAGATATTTAACAACATCCTTTCCTACAATTCCATCAACAGAGGTCACATCAGAATCACAGATAAACATTTCACTTTTTGTTTTAGTATAATTATATTTAACTACTAATCCAGACGCTTTAGAAAAAATTGTTTAGACTTTGAATTATCAAATTTACTTGACATTGATTTTTTGAAAAAAGCCTGTTTTGAGCTTCTTCTGAGAGCTGTTTATTTAAAAGATCAGAAATATTAAGTAGAGCTGCATATTTTTATTTTCAGAGGAAAGGTTTTAATAAAATAAATTTAAAGTTTTCTGCACTCAAATTTAAGGAGCTCCCATTTGTCAATAAAAGATATATCTGTCCTTGTTTTGATTTCATTAAGAATCATTCAGAAGCAGAGAACGGTTTAATTTCCAGTAGCCAGGATTATAGGTTCTAGAATTGTTCTGCTTCGATATTAAATCAATACCACAACGATCAGTTAGTGCTGCAGGACTACAGGAGACAGACGGCAAAGATGAAATCAAAGAAACAGAGACTAGCCATGAATCAAAGCGAGATGTTTGAGTTTGATCCGTTTTAAACCAAGTGAATGAGGTGGAACAAGGAAGCAGAAATCTGAACGCATCTAATCGAGAGACTGACAGAAACCAGAAATTATCGGATTAATAGCATTCTTCAAAATAATTAGGGGCTTCACTGAAATCTCCAATAATCAAGTAAGCAGAGGGGAACGTTTTTCAAGAACAAGCAAAGAAATCTCTGACATAAGAGTAGCATTCATATGGGATCTATTTAAACCATTAACTAAGATAAAATAAGATCCATCCATTTGGATCACAACCAATAACCATCTTCCTTCTGATGAAGACAAGAAATCAATTACTGATCCATTACATTTTTAACCGAATAAAACAGCGACGCCTCCTGCAGGCGAGTCCCATGACAAAATCAAATCTTATTACTCTCCTCCTCACATTAATGAGTTTCTTGCATGAAAAAACATCCCGGTTGTAAGACTTACAAAACAAAAATACTGATTTTCTCTTAATTAAATCTCGTATCCCCCGAACATTAAGTGAAAAACAAGAAATACTTAACATTAGTCAGCAATCTGAACTAAACAAACAATTAGGCAAAGGAGAAGAAAAAAAAGAAACTAACAAGTTTGAGCTTGCTTAGAATACAAAGGCAATCATGGCTTGTTTTCAAGAAAAATCGAAATGAAGAACTCTACTAACAAGGTTAAAGTGAACTGAAGTGCATATTTGGGTAACGATCAAATTTTATTGACATTTTGAATCACCATAAAGCTTGAGACTAAAACAGGATTTGGTTATGGAGCTTAGCTTCTACGTCTGCGAGCGCTCCTCTAAACCCAGCTTTCCCTCGTCTCTTGCTTCACTGCAGGACACAACTGCTGGCGGATTACTCTTTTGGGATATTCTCATTGTTAGATCAGGATTAGGAGCTTCTACACTCTCGTTAATCAGCTATCATTTCCCTCTGGTTTTAGGTTTAGGGTAGGGATCGGGTGAAGTCTGTATTTCTGGACAGTAATGTTGATCCAGGATCATGTCTTACTTGACAAAATCACGGCGACCGCAGCAACACACAGATAACATCTCCGTTTGTATTCATCCAGTTCCAAGCAAGACTGCCGAAGACATTCATCTTCTTTAGTCGGGGAAGAAACCCTATTCTGCAGAGACGCAACTCTTCTAGTGACGTCTTCGATTTCTCTGCCGAAGAACTGCACAGATGAGGAGCAACCAACCATTGCTCTTCAAGTCTGACTGTTTTTCCAATCGCAGCCAAAAGAACAGAGTCTGGCACATCGTCGTGCGGTGTTATACGCGACTGCTTGGCCACTGGACGTTTCTGGAGTTTCGGGTCGAGGGGTTACGTCAGCATCAGATGGTGATTGAGCACAGTCATGAGTGTGCATCGCATCCGTCTGAGAGTGATTTGCAGGAGCAGCTGAATTCGAGAAACTTCTGTTCTTGCTTTTTGTTGAACGTTCGCCCATAGTAAGTCCAACGACTCAAAAAGGAATAAAAAGCACAAAAAATCAATAAGCCACCAAAAACGATTGATAATACTTCACATTACAATGAAGTAAAACTTCACTCTCTGGTGGCAGGCTTGCCTTCTAGCTCTGTCGACAACTCTCGCCAGACAAATAAGCAACCGCAGCTTCACAAACAAGCCCAATATTTTTTTGATAATTTATCATCATCAATATTATTTATCATCAATTATTTATTACCAATAAATGAGCCCGCAACATATGAAACTGAAACTACCCTTTTATCTGAAAAGCAAAAACATGTTATTTTACAAAAATCAGCAAAGTGCAAGAAAGCAGGAACCAAACTCGTGTCCAGACTCCTGCAGCAGACCAGGACTGAAGAGACCAGGAGAACACTGGAGCTGTAACATAGCCACATGTTTATAGCCTACTCCAACCAAATCTACTCTTAGCATTAGTATAGGCCTACTTGTTGTGTTTTTTAACAGCCAGTGATAATTAATACATTAGAAAATCATTGTAAAAACTAGGCTGCCTTCTAAAGGAAAGGAGTGATTAATTACAGTGAGACTGAAGACAGAAGGCGCGTGCGGAGGGGGCGGAGTCTGCTGCTCTGAACAAATAAAGAAACACAGTTGCGTATAACACGCGGACCTGGCAACTCTGCCCTCTGCGGCGCTGGTGTAACGTTAGGAGAATAAGCGGCGCCTTCCCGAAATGCAACGCGGAGTGAAAACATCGTGACGCAATCACTAACATCTCATGCGTTACAGCAATCTGCAGCAGGGATGGGCGATACCCCTTATTTTGTTTTCGATACGATACCGATATTTTTCAAGGCAGTATCGTCGATATCGATACCGATTCGATACTTCTGCACTAAACTTTTAAATTATGAAATTGATTACATTATTAAATTACTAAGAGTAAAATTGGTAATGAAAACCACTTGACTTTGTTTAAAACGCATTTTGACTCGTTGAATCCCACATTTTTCCCAGACATGAAAACATCCAAATCATGTGTCATTAGTAACCCTTTGAAATAATAATTTAAAAAAAAATTTGTAACATATATCACCACATTTTTATATTAGTGCTACCAGTATTACAACATTAATATTCTAACTTATTTGTAACATTTGAACTTTTGATTTAGTGCAATATTTTGTACTGCCGTCAGGGACTGCCAGTGACTGGCTGTTGCATGCATAAAATGCAACCTTTTTGTTCTGACAGTGTATGATTTCTGTTAACATTACAGAATAGAACATGATCAATATTATCTTCCAACGTTCAATTTAAATAATTGTAATTGCACAAACTATGTAGGCTACAATTTCAGTTTGTTTATTGTGAAATAACTCAAACATTTATGTTGTTTTTTCTTCTGTCCTCTGATGAGCTTTGTTCAGGGCGGCCGTTCCCAGAAGCTTTAATGCTTTCTTATGATACTTTTGGGAACCGCAGCCCTGTTTGAGTGCGCTGTCAGCAGTGAGTGAACGCCCTCTGTGATTGATTAGTTCTGTCTTGCTACATTTGCATGTGTTCAGATGAGCAGGAAAATAGCTCTATCCTACACAATTACTGGCTAACAAAGGTTATTCGTCCAATTCGATGCATATTGTACGCATTATTATTATTATTTTTGTTAAATAAACAAAATCACTGGTAAATAAAATACACCTTAGTATCGATATTTTTTGTTTGAGTATCGATCGATACGCCCATCCCTAATCTGCAGCAGTACTCAGAGACCGGGGCTTTAGGTTATGTACCACACGGTTTATCATGCGTATACTGTGTCCTCCTGATTACTTTAAAGCAGGATCAAAGAAGAGAAGACTGGAGTGAGCTGATAACGCATGAAGAAATATAACCTGCTGCGTCACTGATTAACCCTTCCGTGGCGGACTGCATTATGGGTCCTTATGGAAATGATCTGCGTCTGTATTATTTAATGTGCTAATTGTTAGTAGATCAGCAGAACTAATCTGCTCTTATCCTCTGTTCTCATCATAATCATGAAGACTGCTCTAAGTTAAACTTTCCTGCATCATTATCAGTTCTGGATGTCCGACTAGTCCCGTATTCTCACCCGCAGCTTGTGCTCAACTCTGTTAAACTACTGTTTTACTGACTGAGAATACACACGAGTAACAACCACTGATGGGCGTTAGCGTCGTGCTGTCCAGCCCTGTAGATCAGCTTTAAACACCCGTCCGAGACTATAAAGCCATTCAGTCTGAGTAAAGAAGCACAGCTAAAGCAATGAGAAAAACTATTCACGAGAAACCGAAAGCGATGAAAACATTCCGACGAACTTCTTTGCTCTTGTACAAAGTGAAAGTAAACTTACTGCCTTTAAGAGTCCTCTGTGCTTCAGTGGATCAGATGAAGATGTTTGGAGAGAACACGCAGAAATAGCTGCAGATGTTAAAGGTGTGGCTCATGAATATTAAGCAGGCTGTCTCCGGGACCGCCCACAGCACGTCATAATTAACCTTTAACCTCTCTTAACATGGCACACTTATCCTGCAGATATGATTACACTGCACACAGTTGCCTCAGCACTAGCATTTTTGCTTTTCGGAGGATAACAGCATAGTTTCGTTCATCAATATGCCTGATCAGAATGATTAGTGACCATCTGTCATGAGCGAGCAATGTACAATCTGACAACACAAGCTGTGACAGTGAGCTGGATACTGTTAGTAATCAGGCATATTCGTATATTCACATTGCAAAATGTATTCAGCAGCTCCCAAGACTTCATCTATACTCGATACTGTATCCGTGATCCACATCTGCACAGACATAACATGATATAATGAATCCCACAACAACCACATTGTGTCTATATTTATTATTCTTTAAAAGAGCATCAACACAATCAAATCAAACATTACCATATGAAAATATGTAACAATATAAAAAGAAATCTACATTTTCCACCTCCAAACCCCCCCCATCCCTCACTATTCTGTTGCTTGAACTTGATCATCTTCAGTCTTTGAGAAACAAAGTGCATAAGTGAACAGCTTGTGTGTGTGCAGTCTTTTTTATGTGTTTTTTCTTCAGAAAATTGCATTGTAATTTTTATTTATTCACTGATGTAAAATTCTGTACTTTTTAGTAAGGCCGGTGTAACTGAAATGTTCTACAAATGGAAAAGATAGCTCTGCCATAGCTTTTCGGTCTTTTTTATTTATGTTTTTTATAATGTATTAAAATGTACTTGAGTGTGTTTGTAGTAATACAACTATACTATAAACATACTTGTATTTCAAGTGCATTTTTAATAATAGTATGTTTTGTTTTGTTTTTCACCAAAGTATATATGCTGCTGTCCTTTTTAGTGTACTTTATGAATATTTATAATGTACACAACAATATATAATACATTAAAGTAAACAAAGTGTGTACGTGTGTGTATATACTGAAAAAAGCAGCTTTATAATATACTAGTAGTGTAATGCTAATGCATTTCCAATGAGCTGAAATACAATTGAAATGTACTTGAAGTACATTAAAACAATACTTCAAATATACTTTAACTGTAGTTCATGAAGTATTAAAAGGACATTTTAAATGTATTTTAGGAAATACACTTAAATTGCACTAAATATACTTAAAGTGGTCCCATTTAACACAATTTCAATATATTAAATATTACAAATAGATTAAAATCAAACTTAAACACATCTTGAAATACACTTAATATACTTAAAGTTGTTTCAAAATAATACATTTAATATGCACTTAGTATAGTATAATTTAAATATAGTATGTCTGAAAAAGCACAATTTAAATATATTTCTTTTTCACCTGGGTGTTGACTATGTGTTACTAGTTTCTTTAAACTGGAGGCACAAAAGACTTAGAATCTATTAATGCCTTTTCATATTTCCGAACAGAAAGACATCAGCTGTTGCTTCGGTGTCTCACAGGGAGCGGCGGGACATGTCTGGGACCTGCGGCTGCATAGTGAACGAGGAGCGGTTTATATTCGGCGGCTGCTGTGATGATGGACAGACGAATGAAGTAAAGCTGCACTCAGTCTTCACGGTGTTCAGGTGCATCAGTAAAGCCACACGAGAGTCTGTTGTTTCAGCTTTACTCCGACAGCCTGCAGGACGAGAGGTGCAGCTGGAGGAGAGCGACTAATATGAGTGTGGATCTCCCGACAGAATCATCTACTTTGGTGGATATGGCCACAAACCGCTGAGTGCCATCCACGATCCGGAGAGCTTCATTGTGGATGAAGCATCATGGGTAGCTTGTGTTCACTGCGAAACTCATCACAACGCAGAGCTAATCAAAACAGAGTCATATCAGTGTCGCTTCTCTCTCTTCAGGCCGAGGACATCTTCTGGGGATGGAACAATGAAGTTCATGAGTTTGATCCGGAAAGAAGCAGCTGGACCGAACCGCAGACCTTCGGGAGTCATTCAGCTTCGTGATTTCAGTCGTGTTTCCAGCTCTATGAAGTTAGGAAGTACATGAGTGTGTGTTTAAAACAGTATGAAGTGTGTTTGTGAATGATTGTGAATTCATGGACATGGTCAGAAATGTAAGAGACGTCACATAGCTCCTCACTCATGTATATAATCCGCTCTTGAGTGTTATGTGTCTCGTCTGGTGTTTGTAGAGTTGGGTTGGGTCTGGCGCCTGTGGGACGCTCATGGCACACGCTAACAGCCGTGTCTGATACGTCTCTTTCTGTTCAGTGGACTCAGACCCATGAGTATGACGCACACAAAAACACAACTCTAAATTAATGCATAGTTAAAAAACTAAACTACAGACCTTTTTCTTTCTCCTCAGGTGATGGCTGGATGTTTAATCTGGAGACAGAAGGATGGACAGAGATGGAGCATCAAAACAAGGACAAACCGCGGTAGGTGAAAACATGCAGAAATGGAGATGGAAAGAATAAGATATTATGATTGCATTCCTCAAGCTCTCTTTCGCTCTGGTTTTCTAGTCTGTGGCACACCGCGTGTCAAGGAAGAGACTCAGATGTTGTAGTGTTTGGAGGAAGTCATGATTTTATCCTTTTAGTGGACAAAGTGAGTGTTGTGGGCTCCACGGTGTACCGATAATTCAGCAAACATCTGAAATCTGTAAGCCTGGGTCAGTGAAGATGATTTGTTTTGCAGGGCCACTGCAACGAGGCGCTTGTTTTCCAGACTCCGCCGCTGATGTGGTAACAATCACTGAACTGTGGAACAGGAATTATGGGCTGATGGAGAACAAACTGATGCGATGTATTTCCACAGATTGTGCCAAGACTTCATTGCAAGCCACACCGGCATGTTTCAGTACCAGATTCTCTGTTTACCACCAAAACTGAGAAACGCTGTGCACAAAAGGACAATTTTCTTCAGGCCAAGCACAGTCACAGAATGTGGAATGATTTGCTTTAAAGGAGACATATTATGCCCCTTTTCACAATATGTAATATAAGTCTCGGGTGTCCCCAGAATGTGTCTGTGAAGTTTCAGCTCAAAATACCCCACAGATCATTTATTATATCATTTTGAAAATGCCTGTTTTGAGTGGAAGCAGAAACAGGCTGTTTTTCGTGCCTGTCTCTTTAAATGCAAATGAGCTGCTGCTCCCCGCCCCCTTTTCTAGAATAGAGCTGCGCCATTACAGCTCGGACCTGCTAAAAACATCTGTTTTGGTTCTGATTATCATGTTTATCTGCTGAAATCATGCGTTTTAAACCATATGAGTTTAAACTTCTGATATCAACCCTCTACATTGTGAGTAAATCACTCGCATATGCAACTAAATCTGACTCTGGGCGACTAAATAATATCTAACATTAGCCATTGGCTAATAAATTCTTAGATTCTTCTCGCCAGTATGTGTGTGAGACGTTCAACGCAGATTTTCACTCGATAAACACTGACTGAGCGCTTGAGTGTTTCGCTCTCCGTCAAGCGATCTGTACTATGTGGATGCGCTCAATGGATCATGTCATGAACTCGATGGATGCGCAGTATGAAGCACGCAGCGCACCTGTATGTGGCGCACCGTAAACTAGTGTGAAGGAGCACGACTCGCCGGCGCTTTACTGATAGCGCTGTGTTCCTCACACATGCAGAGAGAGAGAGCGAGAGTCTTGCATACCACGCTGAATCGACGCGCTACATGTAAACCATATTCTATGTTGTATCTTCCTGTCAAAATAACAGAGTTAATTTAGAATTATCCAGCTTTTAAGAACAAGCAGAAGATATGCCGGTTTCTCGGCAGTGGGCGGAGCTAATGCGCGCACTGCTCTCGTTGGCTGGCGCTCATCTATTACCCTCCCTGTTTTGATTTCAGCAAATCAGTTCGAGGGAACGCTGACAACATGATTAATATTCATGAACCCAGCAGATAATAGTAGTAGTATCTTTTAATAATAATTACTATTACCTATGACCAACAATATCTTAAACACCACCACCGAACTAAGTTCAGATAAAATGACAAATGTTCATTCATTCATGGTTACCAAGTTTTAGTTCTAATCACTAGTTCTATCATTATATAGTGCTTAATTATCATAATATCATAATATAATGCTTGATTGGCGGAAGATAAGAGTGCACATTCAGTTATTTAAGAAGCTGTTCCATTTTACAAAGATAAG
>NW_015507049.1:21950-28349 GCF_001515645.1 Sinocyclocheilus grahami
TCTCTGAGGCTGGGACTCTAAACAGTGTTCTGTGCTCGTCTGTGCAGCTAAACACAGAACAGTTAGCATGCTTTCTCAAACTCTCTCCGTGGCATTAGAGCTGCTACACTGCTGTCGCTTGCAAACACACAACGCCGGTGGCACGTGCAGATTAAGGGGCGGTGATATTATAATGAGAGCCTCGTCATCAGACGCGCTGGTTTTCTCAGACGCTTGCAGAAAAAGGCTTCCCAAAACTAAGTTACTGGGTTCATCTTGTTCAGGTTTGCTTGGTTTCTAGATGCACCGGGGACCTGATTATAGCACTTACAACCTGGAAGAGTCCGATTTTCATGATACGTCACCTTTAAAATAAAATACTGCACATCTGAAAAAGGTTTGTTTAATGATCTACATTCAAGATTTGAAACGATATTTATTTGACTGTTTTGTGTATAAGTGCTGAAACATGTGTTTATAACCTAATGCAAATGTAGCTTGTGTTTCCTTCTGGGAACGATATAAATGAAATCTTAAAGGACTGGCCTCTTCCCGTTCTGGTCAGCTGATGATGCACAGGTGTGATGCACAGGTGTGATGGTCAGCTGATGATGCACAGGTGTGAGGACAGGTGTGAGGACAGGTGTGATGCTCAGGTGTGATGCTCAGGTGTGAGGACAGGTGTGAGGACAGGTGTGTCTCTGGAAGCAGAAACCAGTTCCCTTAGATTAGCGAGCGGCGCGCTCACGCGAAGAGCGTCTGGCCAGCGTGCGCGCTCCCGGCTACTGTAGCAGGTTGCTATGGTTACCGAGTCCTCGTTACTCGCGCAGTTCAGCGAGGAGAGATCAATACTGTGGTCTTCGGAAACTAGTCACTTACAGTTAACGGCTCACAATGGATTTTAGCAAACTCGAAGAAATGAATTTGACACGTGACGAACTAAATCGATTCGGCGAAGCTCTAAAAGACGAGAAGTTCCGCGAGCTACTGAACGAGTATGCGGCCGAGATCTCAAACCCCGAGAACAGGAGAAGATACGAGGAGGAGATCACGCAGCTGGAGAAGGACAGAGGCACGAGCGTGCAGTTCATCCACCCTGAAGCTCATCACGTGCTGAAAACCCGCGGCGCACGCGACAAGCTCTTCATCAATATCTGCTCCGATCAGCTGATCGATAAACCCTCGTGCGAAGCGGCCACGGGCCGAGACGGAGAGGCGGGCTACAACTGGCGTCTACCGTTCAGCCTGACACCGGGCAGACCGGACCGAGACGCCGCCGGGCGCAGCTGCGTGGTCTATGACGTCATTTTCCACCCCGACGCGCTGCAGGCGGCGGAGCACAGCGCGAGACTGCTGGAGCTCCTGCACAGCACCGCCGTCCGAGGCGTCCAGGACGCGTTCCACGTCCCGCTGGACTCAAGCAGTGTAAAGCAGCTGAAGATGAAGTATAAAGGTGTTCCTCAGGCGGCTGTGATCCGCAGGCCGATTCCTGGAGAGCCGCAGCAGGGCAGCAGTGATCCGGAACCAGAACCAGGGGCCTCCTGCGCCGCTCCTCCAGATCCTGGGGACTCAAGATCTTCATCATCCAATCAGCCCACAAAACCACATTACACCGTAAAGTACCGGTCAGTCGTCGATCTGCAGGATTACAGGTGCTCCAGAGACTCGGGGCCCGGGGCCCGACCCAGAGAGATCATCATCACGGTTGATCTACCGCTGCTGGGATCCGCGCAGGACGCTGAGGTGAGCGTGCAGGAGCGCCGGCTCGTCCTGGACTCTCAGAAACCAGCGTATAAACTAGATCTTCCGCTCTCGTACCCTGTGGATGAAGATAAAGGAGACGCCAAGTTCAACAAAACGAAGAAACAGCTGACGATCACTCTTCCCGTTCAGCCAGCGAGGAGCACAGCATTACACCAGATCAGATGTGATGAGATGAAGAGTAGCGGTGAGGATGAGGATGATGCAGCAGATCAGGTTCCTGAGACCTCAGCATGCGACACGGCTGGACTACAGCATGAGCCAGAAACCGGCTTTCCTTTCGCATCTGAACCTCAGATAATCGATTTAACGACAGAACCACAGACACAGGTCAATCCAGCTGTGAACCGAACAGAACCGCAGGAACCAGATCATTCACATCTCATCTACTCTGTAGAAATGAACAATGAAGTCGACTCTTCATCAAATACAGTACGTGACTGAGCTCTTATATGAGACTTTCATCTATGTGCATTTAATATCAAGCTATCAAATTCACGAGTAATGCAGTGGATGTGATGTACTACAGATATTACTGATACTAATGTGTAATTGTTACTCTTGTTCTGTAGAAGTTTTCCAGCGAAGCAGAAATCCAAACCCGCACGACGGCAAACGGTCGAGATGAAGACATCCATGAAGTGAGCGGCGCCCTGGAGACAGAACACACACAGGCGTTGGAGTCGGACACAGCGAGTGACGCTAATGCATCAGTTCCACACCAGCCGCTGACGACAGATAATAATGCACTAATAAACCAGCAGCTGAATCACGAGGAGGATCGGAGCTCTTCTCAGGACACGGAGCCAAAGACGAGACGTTCCTCAGAGGACCACGAGAGCACAACGGAGCGATCGGAGGAACCAGCGGCTGCTGACGGTGTCATCCCGAGAGAGAGCGAGCCCGACGGCAGACACGGCTTCATTGGCACTCACAAGACCTCGGCCGCCTTGTGCTTCCAGAACTCTCTGTGGTCTGATTTGGACCTTAGCTGATAGTGTGATATCACATTATTAGGGTTTTATAGGCATGACGCGTCATATATTTAGTTTTCATTTTAGTTCACTCGAGTTGAATGTTTAAATGTAGAGTAAAATAAAAATCTTTGTTCTGTTTTGTTCAGAAATCTACTTAAACCAGAGATTGACCTTTTGAGGGTGGAAATGAAATAAAGCTTGATTGAAATAAAAGAAATGTGAAATCATTCAATCATTTCTTTGACAGCTCAAACTTTTGTTTTAATGACTTTTATTTATTTCACAAAATATATGTTGTGATGCTGGAGTTTAAAGGTCTTTTGCACAAAACTGCCCAGTGAACAAACCCTCAAACATCGAGCTAAAAGAGAACAAACACTGAAACACCGAGCAGTGCTCGCTTGTGACGCTCATACATCGTCACTAAACCACACGAGAGCGCGATCCTCGCGTCGTCATCTCAGATCGTGCTGCACGCAGCTGTCCATGAACTCACAGTAACACACGAGCGAGCAGAAGTGCTTCTGCACCGGAGCCTCGGTGCCGCCCATGTTGTCCACTAACACTACGGTGTGAGACACCAGGTGCAGGTTGAAGCTGACGGCCGTCTGGATGTAGGAGTCCACACAGGCCCGGCCGCAGTCGCAGGCTTTAGAGAAATCCAGCTCGTGACACAGGTGCAGCGGCACGGAGTGAGGGCCGTGTGGGATTCTGCCACGGAGAACAAGACAAGAACAGCGTTAGCAACACAGCGGGACATCAGCAGACTGGCGTCTGTCAAAGCAGCGGAACGGGCCTCACCTGAGCTCCACCACGGCGCGGGACGCTAGCTCCTGCAGCCTCAGCGGGAACGTGAGCCGAATCGTGTGCTCCAGAGCGTTGGCTTGAGTAAACGGGTTTTCAAACAGGTCCAGGTTCTCCAGGCACAGCTTTCTGAAGCTGGCAGGAAGTACGGTGAGCTGGTTGTGAGCGGCGGACAGGAAGCGCAGCTTGGAGAGCCGGCCGATGTGGAAAGGCAGCCGCAGGAGCTTGTTCTGGTCCAGCTTGAGGTTGACCAGCTGCTGCAGCTGACAGAAGCGAGCGGGCAGGACCTGCAGCTGGTTCTGACTCAGGTCCAGATGCTGGAGTGACGTCTGCAGGCTCGAGGAGCACAGGCCGTCGCTGAAGCTCTCCAGGTGGTTGTTGTGGAGAATCAGCTCGGCGAGGCAGCTCAGGTCGCCGATGGTGGAGGGCAGCTTCTTGATGTGGTTGTTGCTGAGGTCCAGCCGGCGCAGCGCTCGCAGCGACAGCATGCGCAGGTCCACACGGGTCAGTCTGCAGTACGACACCTGCAGCTGCTCCAGAGAGTGCGGGAAGCTGGACGTGAGCGGATAGTCCTTCTTGGACAGAATGCTGAGCTTCTTCTTGGGTTTCTCCACATCGCGAGCACGGGCCGGGCCGAGGGACGACAGCGGGAGCGAGTCCGTGTCACTTCCTCTGTGAGCCAGCCGAGCGGCGGAGAGGAAGCTCTTCAAGCTGCTGCTGTCGGCCTGACACACACACACACACACACAATCATGGACACGTCCGTATCTTCAGCTTTTTAATAGCATCAATATTCTATTTATGCAAAACCAGGTCTGTGCAGGAACTAGAGCGACGGCAGCAGATATTCCCCCGACATCTGAGAAACAGGTCAGGCTGCTGCGAATCACCCGCAGATATCGAGTTTAAACTTGATACTGACACAATATGATCACCTATCCGTAAAGTAAAAACGTAATAAACAGCTTAAGTAAAGCAGGAATCAGCACAGTGACAAAAAAGTAGATATCAGTCTAGATCAGGGGTGGCCAAACTTAAACCCACCTGAAGCAGCTAATGGAAACTTGGAGCTGAACCCTGCAGGACCGAGTTTGGGCACCCCTGGTCTAGATTATAATGGTATTATATCTGCAGCTAAAGACTGGCAGAGATGCTTGCTCTAGCTATGAAAGAAAACTTTAAATGGGATTCCCATGATTTTAGAAAGTAGCTGACTCCGACAGAGCACTGAAAGCTCGTGTTTACTTTACTCAGACAGATGTCTATCGCAGGCTCCTTCAGCCGAACCGTGGCTTTGCCCTCCTCCACGAACCAGCTGAAGAACTTCTCGATGTTGTCCTTCAGCTGCAGAGAAACACACACACACAGAGTCAGCAGCTGATCGATATCTGCCGCAGCAGCCGAGAGTGAGAGTGAGTGTGTGTGAGAGAGAGAGTGAGAGAGAGTGTGTGAGTGTGTGTGAGAGAGAGAGAGAGAGTGTGTGAGTGGCTCCTCCACGAACCAGCTGAAGAACTTCTCGATGTTGTCCTTCAGCTGCAGAGAAACACACACACACACACACACACACACACACAGAGTCAGCAGCTGATCGATATCTGCCGCAGCAGCCGAGAGTGAGAGTGTGTGTGAGTGTGTGTGAGAGAGAGAGAGAGTGAGAGAGAGTGTGTGTGAGTGAGAGTGAGAGAGTGTGTGTGAGTGAGTGTGTGTGTGTGAGTGAGTGTGTGTGAGTGTGTGTGTGTGTGTGAATGAGAGTGTGTGTGAGAGAGAGTGAGTGTGAGAGAGAGTGAGTGAGAGTGAGAGAGAGTGTGTGAGTGTGTGAATGAGTGAGAGAGAGTGTGTGAGAATGAGTGAGAGAGTGTGTGAATGAGAGTGAGAGAGAGTGTGTGAGTGTGTGTGAGTGAGAGTGAGAGAGTGTGAGTGAGAGTGAGAGTGTGTGTGAGAGTGAGAGTGAGAGAGAGTGTGTGAGTGTGAGTGTGTGTGAGTGAGTGTGTGAGTGAGAGTGAGAGAGAGTGTGTGAGTGTGTGTGAGTGAGAGTGAGAGAGTGTGAGTGAGAGTGAGAGTGTGTGTGAGAGTGAGAGTGAGAGAGAGTGTGTGAGTGTGAGTGTGTGTGAGTGAGTGTGTGAGTGAGAGAGAGTGAGTGTGTGAGAGAGAGAGTGAGTGTGTGTGAGTGAGTGTGTGAGTGAGAGAGAGTGAGTGTGTGAGAGAGAGAGTGAGTGTGTGTGAGTGAGTGTGTGAGTGAGAGAGAGTGAGTGTGTGAGAGAGAGAGTGAGTGTGTGTGAGTGAGTGTGTGAGTGAGAGAGAGTGAGTGTGTGAGAGAGAGAGTGAGTGTGTGTGAGTGAGTGTGTGAGTGAGAGAGAGTGAGTGTGTGAGAGAGAGAGTGAGTGTGTGTGAGTGAGTGTGTGAGTGAGAGAGAGTGAGTGTGTGAGAGAGAGAGTGAGTGTGTGTGAGTGAGTGTGTGAGTGAGAGAGAGTGAGTGTGTGAGAGAGAGAGTGAGTGTGTGTGAGTGAGTGTGTGAGTGAGAGAGAGTGAGTGTGTGAGAGAGAGAGTGAGTGTGTGTGAGTGAGTGTGTGAGTGAGAGAGAGTGAGTGTGTGAGAGAGAGAGTGAGTGTGTGTGAGTGAGTGTGTGAGTGAGAGAGAGTGTGTGAGTGTGAGTGTGTGTGTGTGTGTGAGTGTGTGTGTGTGTGTGTGTGTGTGTGAGAGAGAGTGAGAGAGAGTGTGAGTGTGTGTGAATGAGAGAGAGAGAGAGTGTGTGAGTGTGAGAGTGTGTGTGAGTGAGAGTGTGTGAGTGTGTGAATGAGAGTGAGAGAGAGTGTGTGAGTGTGTGTGAATGAGAGTGAGAGAGTGTGAGTGAGAGTGAGAGTGTGTGTGAGAGTGAGAG
>NW_015507049.1:28592-31982 GCF_001515645.1 Sinocyclocheilus grahami
AGAGTGTGTGTGAGTGTGAGTGAGAGTGTGTGTGAGTGTGAGAGTGTGTGTGAGAGTGTGTGTGAGTGAGAATGAGAGAGAGTGAGAGAGAGTGTGAGTGTGTGTGAGTGAGAGTGAGTGAGAGTGTGTGTGAGAGAGAGTGAGTGTGAGAGAGAGTGAGTGTGTGAGTGTGTGAATGAGAGTGAGAGAGAGTGTGAGTGTGTGTGAATGAGAGAGAGAGAGACTGAGAGAGAGAGTGTGAGAGAGAGAGAGACTGAGAGAGAGAGTGTGAGAGAGAGAGAGACTGAGAGAGAGAGTGTGAGAGAGAGAGAGACTGAGAGAGAGAGTGTGAGAGAGAGAGAGACTGAGAGAGAGAGTGTGAGAGAGAGAGAGACTGAGAGAGAGAGTGTGAGAGAGAGAGAGACTGAGAGAGAGAGTGTGAGAGAGAGAGAGACTGAGAGAGAGAGTGTGAGAGAGAGAGAGACTGAGAGAGAGAGTGTGAGAGAGAGAGAGACTGAGAGAGAGAGTGTGAGAGAGAGAGAGACTGAGAGAGAGAGTGTGAGAGAGAGAGAGACTGAGAGAGAGAGTGTGAGAGAGAGAGAGACTGAGAGAGAGAGTGTGAGAGAGAGAGAGACTGAGAGAGAGAGTGTGAGAGAGAGAGAGACTGAGAGAGAGAGTGTGAGAGAGAGAGAGACTGAGAGAGAGAGTGTGAGAGAGAGAGAGACTGAGAGAGAGAGTGTGAGAGAGAGAGAGACTGAGAGAGAGAGTGTGAGAGAGAGAGAGACTGAGAGAGAGAGTGTGAGAGAGAGAGAGACTGAGAGAGAGAGTGTGAGAGAGAGAGAGACTGAGAGAGAGAGTGTGAGAGAGAGAGAGACTGAGAGAGAGAGTGTGAGAGAGAGAGAGACTGAGAGAGAGAGTGTGAGAGAGAGAGAGACTGAGAGAGAGAGTGTGAGAGAGAGAGAGACTGAGAGAGAGAGTGTGAGAGAGAGAGAGACTGAGAGAGAGAGTGTGAGAGAGAGAGAGACTGAGAGAGAGAGTGTGAGAGAGAGAGAGACTGAGAGAGAGAGTGTGAGAGAGAGAGAGACTGAGAGAGAGAGTGTGAGAGAGAGAGAGACTGAGAGAGAGAGTGTGAGAGAGAGAGAGACTGAGAGAGAGAGTGTGAGAGAGAGAGAGACTGAGAGAGAGAGTGTGAGAGAGAGAGAGACTGAGAGAGAGAGTGTGAGAGAGAGAGAGACTGAGAGAGAGAGTGTGAGAGAGAGAGAGACTGAGAGAGAGAGTGTGAGAGAGAGAGAGACTGAGAGAGAGAGTGTGAGAGAGAGAGAGACTGAGAGAGAGAGTGTGAGAGAGAGAGAGACTGAGAGAGAGAGTGTGAGAGAGAGAGAGACTGAGAGAGAGAGTGTGAGAGAGAGAGAGACTGAGAGAGAGAGTGTGAGAGAGAGAGAGACTGAGAGAGAGAGTGTGAGAGAGAGAGAGACTGAGAGAGAGAGTGTGAGAGAGAGAGAGACTGAGAGAGAGAGTGTGAGAGAGAGAGAGACTGAGAGAGAGAGTGTGAGAGAGAGAGAGACTGAGAGAGAGAGTGTGAGAGAGAGAGAGACTGAGAGAGAGAGTGTGAGAGAGAGAGAGACTGAGAGAGAGAGTGTGAGAGAGAGAGAGACTGAGAGAGAGAGTGTGAGAGAGAGAGAGACTGAGAGAGAGAGTGTGAGAGAGAGAGAGACTGAGAGAGAGAGTGTGAGAGAGAGAGAGACTGAGAGAGAGAGTGTGAGAGAGAGAGAGACTGAGAGAGAGAGTGTGAGAGAGAGAGAGACTGAGAGAGAGAGTGTGAGAGAGAGAGAGACTGAGAGAGAGAGTGTGAGAGAGAGAGAGACTGAGAGAGAGAGTGTGAGAGAGAGAGAGACTGAGAGAGAGAGTGTGAGAGAGAGAGAGACTGAGAGAGAGAGTGTGAGAGAGAGAGAGACTGAGAGAGAGAGTGTGAGAGAGAGAGAGACTGAGAGAGAGAGTGTGAGAGAGAGAGAGACTGAGAGAGAGAGTGTGAGAGAGAGAGAGACTGAGAGAGAGAGTGTGAGAGAGAGAGAGACTGAGAGAGAGAGTGTGAGAGAGAGAGAGACTGAGAGAGAGAGTGTGAGAGAGAGAGAGACTGAGAGAGAGAGTGTGAGAGAGAGAGAGACTGAGAGAGAGAGTGTGAGAGAGAGAGAGACTGAGAGAGAGAGTGTGAGAGAGAGAGAGACTGAGAGAGAGAGTGTGAGAGAGAGAGAGACTGAGAGAGAGAGTGTGAGAGAGAGAGAGACTGAGAGAGAGAGTGTGAGAGAGAGAGAGACTGAGAGAGAGAGTGTGAGAGAGAGAGAGACTGAGAGAGAGAGTGTGAGAGAGAGAGAGACTGAGAGAGAGAGTGTGAGAGAGAGAGAGACTGAGAGAGAGAGTGTGAGAGAGAGAGAGACTGAGAGAGAGAGTGTGAGAGAGAGAGAGACTGAGAGAGAGAGTGTGAGAGAGAGAGAGACTGAGAGAGAGAGTGTGAGAGAGAGAGAGACTGAGAGAGAGAGTGTGAGAGAGAGAGAGACTGAGAGAGAGAGTGTGAGAGAGAGAGAGACTGAGAGAGAGAGTGTGAGAGAGAGAGAGACTGAGAGAGAGAGTGTGAGAGAGAGAGAGACTGAGAGAGAGAGTGTGAGAGAGAGAGAGACTGAGAGAGAGAGTGTGAGAGAGAGAGAGACTGAGAGAGAGAGTGTGAGAGAGAGAGAGACTGAGAGAGAGAGTGTGAGAGAGAGAGAGACTGAGAGAGAGAGTGTGAGAGAGAGAGAGACTGAGAGAGAGAGTGTGAGAGAGAGAGAGACTGAGAGAGAGAGTGTGAGAGAGAGAGAGACTGAGAGAGAGAGTGTGAGAGAGAGAGAGACTGAGAGAGAGAGTGTGAGAGAGAGAGAGACTGAGAGAGAGAGTGTGAGAGAGAGAGAGACTGAGAGAGAGAGTGTGAGAGAGAGAGAGACTGAGAGAGAGAGTGTGAGAGAGAGAGAGACTGAGAGAGAGAGTGTGAGAGAGAGAGAGACTGAGAGAGAGAGTGTGAGAGAGAGAGAGACTGAGAGAGAGAGTGTGAGAGAGAGAGAGACTGAGAGAGAGAGTGTGAGAGAGAGAGAGACTGAGAGAGAGAGTGTGAGAGAGAGAGAGACTGAGAGAGAGAGTGTGAGAGAGAGAGAGACTGAGAGAGAGAGTGTGAGAGAGAGAGAGACTGAGAGAGAGAGTGTGAGAGAGAGAGAGACAGTGTGTGTGTGTGAGAGTGAGTGTGTGTGTGTGTGTGAGTGAGAGTGAGCGTGAGAGACCTGCCTTGTATCGGGACCCGCTGCGGTCTCTGGCGGTGCAGATGAGCAGATAACGGCAGCTGCTCGGAGAGCTCCGGTCCGCGTGGGTCCCGATGGGTAGCAGCGC
>NW_015507049.1:32126-48877 GCF_001515645.1 Sinocyclocheilus grahami
GTGTGTGTGTGAGTGAGAGTGTGTGTGTGTGTGTGTGTGAGTGTGTGTGAGCGTGAGAGACCTGCCTTGTAACGGGACCCGCTGCGGTCTCTGGCGGTGCAGATGAGCAGATAACGGCAGCTGCTCGGAGAGCTCCGGTCCGCGTGGGTCCCGATGGATAGCAGCGCGCGGCGGGATCTGCCGGTACTCCGCAGCCCGAGCGCCGGTAGCGCGCGGTTAACGACCTCCACGTCACACTGCAGCCGCATACCGACCACCGCACGAGCTGCCCGAGACACCGCGAGGTCAGCGTTAGTCTAACCTTCAGAATACAGTCGGATGTTTTGCATCAAAAAGGATGGATTTCTCCATTAAACATCGACAACACGACAAACTTACCGTGTGTGAATACTGGATCGGTGTCTAGTTACGGACACTAACTGTTTAGTCGTTATTTTCTTGGTAAATAAGCTCTGACTGAAAAAACATACAACATATTAAACGAACCCGAAGTTCTGAGGCGCTGCTCTGCTCTGCTCTTCCGTTCGAATCGATAGATCAGCAGATCCACAGTGAGACCAAACTCACACGGAATGATTAAAATAACTCCTCTGGAAGCATAACGCGGTTAAAGTTTAAAAAAACACTCTTTAACCCTTTAACGACGGGTTCGTGTTCCGGCTGTTGCGTAACGCGCGCTTCTGCGCTCCGCGCATGCGCAGTGAACACTGACGGACTGACCTCACTAATATGGCGGCGTAACTTTACCAGAAGATATTTCCGGTGAGGCCTTTCTGCATAAAAAGAGTTTTAATTCATGCGAGCAGCGCTGCTCATCACAAGCGACTGTCCATGACTCATTCGTGTAACCCACAGAAGCGACAGCACTACTAGTTTTCATTCGTGTGAGTAGTTTTCTGTCATTATTCTGTAGAGGCGAGCGCGCATCAGCTGCTGTACCAAAACAACACGATCGCGTGACTGATTACTGAAGACTCTCGGTGTCATCAACACTAATGACTCATTATCAACCCAGAGAGTGATTCAATCTGTGCTGAAGATGATGTGTGTGACATACACTGACCGTATGACACTCTGTAGAGGAGTTATATTATAAATACACGGAGCACATCGGACATGCTCTTTCTGTTCTTGTGGGATTGCTATGTGTGTGTGTGTGTGTGTGTGTCTGTGTGTAAAGCAGCCTGCAGATGAATAATGATGTGCTGAACGTTAAATAGAGGTTTCATCAGTAACACTACATCTCACTCTAGTGACTGTCAGCCATGGAGGAAGATCCTGTACCAAACATGGAGGATGAGGATGATGAAGATGAAGATGAGCTGGACTGGCTGCAGGAGCAGGAGGTGTTTGTGTCCAGAGAGAGTCCAGCGGAGCGCAGCGGCCACATCGCTGTCACTGACGGCAGCTGCATGTTCATATGGGGAGGATACAAGGTGTGTATTTATTCATATTTAAGATCCGTCACACTCACATCTAACTGAACATCTGTACTGTTCTGAAGGTCACTGTGTAAAGAGATCTTTATATTATCACTGTCGTTTTATCAGAATGCAGATATCGAAGCGGCTGAATTCACCGACTTGTATTTGCCGAAGAATGAAATCTGGATATACAACATGGAGACGGGAAGATGGTAAACCACTCTGCTGTCACACGAGCTGATCACATGAGTTTAACGCCGCTGACAGCGTGTTATTTTGCAGGAGAATGGAGCGTTCGGAGGGCGACGTGCCGAACTCGATGTCGGGCAGCTGCGGCTCGTGTGTGGACGGCGTTCTCTATCTGTTCGGCGGACATCAGGCCCGAGGAAACACTAATCTGGTGAGTCCTTCTCCTAAAGCGAGACACTAGAGGCAGCTGAGAGTCTCAGAGAGCTACCAATGTCGGTGTCCTGCAGGTCTACCGTCTGCCGCTGAGAGCGTCTGTGCTCCGCTGGGAGAAGATGAGCGATCTGACGGGTCTGGCGCCGACCTGCAAAGACAAGCTGGGCTGCTGGGTTTACAGAAACCAGTACGTGCTCCTCAAACAGCTCTACGGAGCGTCTGAGACGGTCGAACCATGAGATGATCTTATTGGCGAGATGCCATGACTTTGCTCCAGCTGTTTGTGGTCTGTTTCCGCAGGCTGGCGTATTTCGGTGGCTACGGCTACATAGCGCAGCCCGGTCACAGAGGAACATTTGCACTCGATGAAAATTCATTCATGGTGAGTCCGTCTTCTTCACCAGCAGTCACCTGTGACACGACTGATGAGAAATGGGATGTGCTGTTTTTCAGGGCAACCACGCAGGACGAGGCTGGAACAATCACATACACATTCTGGATCTGGAGACGTCAGCGTGGAGCCAACCCATCACTAAGGTCTTAAACCTGTAAATCAGGTATGATGGTGTAGAACTCATGTGATCCTGTTCAAACGCTGTGTGTCTGTACAGGGAGACGCTCCGTCGCCACGAGCCGCTCACACCTGCGCTAGCATCGGAAACAGAGGTTACGTCTTCGGAGGCCGTTACATGGTGAGTGTGTATCAGTGAGTGTGTGTGTGTGTGTGTGTATCAGTGAGTGTGTGTGTGTGTGTCTCATCCGTCCAGTATTAGAGGAAAGTCACCTGCCTTTAAGTGTTCACAAGCTGAATCTTCTGCACCACAGGATCATCGGCTGAACGATCTGTACTGCATCAACATGGACACGTGGGAATGGAGTGAGATGTACGTTCAGTGTGTTTCTAGCTGATTAATCCTGAATGAAACGCTCCTCTCTGGGATGTGCTGGATAAGCTTGTGTTTGTTCTAGGTGTGTTCCTCAGCACGGTCCTGTCGGCCGCTCGTGGCACTCCTTCACTCCGGTGTCAGCGGATCATCTCTTTCTGTTCGGCGGCTTCACTACCGACAGAGAAACACTGAGTGAGTGACGCAGATGTGACGCAGCTTCACCCGTCCCTGAAAACACACGCGCTTCATCAAAGTGTTTGTTTTGCAGGCGATGCCTGGCTGTACTGCGTCAGTAAGAACGAGTGGAAACCGTTTAAACACGAGCACACAGAGCAGCCCAGGTGCGTCTGACACTCGTCTCGTTCACCGGCTGTGTTTGCCGTCTCTGATGCTGACGTCTCTGTGTTTTCTGCAGACTGTGGCACACGGCGTGTTTAGGTCCTGATGGGGAAGTGTTCGTGTTCGGAGGATGTGCCAATAATCTTCTCTCTCATCAACAGGCCGTGAGCAAAACATCAATATCTACTCCCTTATAATTAGCAAAATGCTACTGATGCATGGCTTAATGAAGAACTCCAGAGCTAGAGAGTAGAAAACAAATGCTCTGTAGTTAATAATGTTCACAGTTTCAACGTAGAACAGTTTACAGATTTAGGATCAATCACTTTAAACCCTGCATTTGTGTGTCGGGATGTTTTCTCAGTCTTACTGCTGTCATTACTCAAAGCGTCCGTCTGAATCCACTCCGCTACGGTTCTTTCTTCCACTTGTATTCACAGGCTCATAGCAACGAATTACTGCTTTTCACTGTTCAGCCCAAATCGCTGGTGAGGTGAGTGATTTCTCCGAAGCGTCACGCTTACTGTCCTGGATCCTCTCTAAAGTTTGATTGTGCCGTGTCCAGGTTGTGTTTCGACGTGGCTGTCCTGCACCAGAAGCGACTGGAGCACATGTGGGACGTTCTGCCCAAAGCCCTGCTCCTTCGGCTCAAACAGAGAACCGTGGCAGATTCCTAGAAGACAATCACAGTCAGACGAGAACAAGAGGATCTCTGTGGGGGAAAAACGAGAGACTTTTATGATGGGTTAGTGTCTCATCTCATACGGACTGGGAAAGGCAATGTCATTTAAGAGTGTAGCAGAAAAACCATTTATTCCACTGGACCGAGCAAAAACCATGCCTGATTCATTCATTAATACCACATCTGCATTAAAAACGTCAAACACTGGTTAATGGTCTTTTTTTGTCGCCGGAGTGTTACAGTTTGTAACAATTTCCTAACTGTACCCAAACAATCAGCACTTTCTGAATGATATCAGCTGTTATCAGATATCGGTCCGTCAGCCCACTTCACAAATGCACTGAATCTCTTCAAGATTATCTGACACGTTCTCATGATTCAGCACAACTCTAATCCTGATGCAGATCTGTACAAAGCCTAAATTTTGTATCGTTTTTTTCCAACATGGAAAATAAATGGTGGAACTTTCACATTTATATAATTTTTATTTCTTTATTATTAAATGCAATGAATTGATGAGAGAAAAAAACAACAAACTTGAAGCTTAAACTGTTCTCTGCTATACAATATAATGTAAATATTCAGTCTTCCAGAAGGCGACCGAAAGCATTGTGGGATGTGCTCAGTGCCTCTCAGCAGAAATCATCCAGCAGCCACAGCTTCACTTCTTCTTTGCTGCTAACAGGTTTGGTGCAGAAACCTTGACTTTACCAGGCATGTTTCTGGACAGATCAGTGTCCTGTAAAACAGCAGCGTTACGTCACACACGCCTTCAGTTCAATGCTCAGATTCATGAAACATCGGCTTCAAATACCTTTATGCTCCTGAAGAGATCCTTCTCTCGAGCGCTGGTGTCTTTCCCGCGCACGAAGCTCAGCACGGCGGTGCGGGCCGCTGCAGACACAGATCACGCTTAGTGTATTTATATACGGATTTATAGCACTGAAGTTCTACATTAAGATGATCTTTACCTTTCCCCTTTTTCTGAGTGCCTGGAGTTAATTTCACTTTGTACCTGGAGTCAAGACAGATAGTTGAGAGTGAAGCACTGGTCTTAATTCGATGATTCTGCTCTGAGAGGTGATGTTATTATTAGCTCTTGTGCTGATCTGTTCAGTGCATCTTGAAAACATACTTGTAGTTGGAGAGCGCCATGTAAGGAGCACAAACCGGCACCGCGAACATCAACACATCGTCCGGATGAGGCAGACCGGTCAACGAGTCCAGAATGTTTTCACCATCCTAAAAAAATTAAAACAATGAAATCATTAAGTCGTCATTGGTGATTGTGTTCGTTTAATTATAAAGCACAATTAAAACAACGTAACATTGACCAATCTACAATCTCTAAATAAAAATGACAATATTAACTTTCAAACAATGACCAACAACAACAAATGTTATATAAAAAAAAGCCTCTAGCTAATTAGTCTGCAGAACCAAACGCTAATTCAAGTAAATGCACTTTCAATTTTCGTTTAAAATAGCCTAACGACGGAGCCAGTCTGAGATGTAGAGGTAGCTTATTCCGGCGCTTCGGAGCTGCTACTGCAAACACCCGGTCACCGCTCAACTTCAGTCTGGTCCTTGGGATGTCTAGCTGACCTGAGAGACCTGGGTGGTTTGTGTATACGAAGGAGATCCACTAAATAAGGTGGGGCCAAATTATAAAATGCTTTATACAACAATCAATAGTTTAAAATCAATTCTGTACTGCACTGGCAACCACTGAAGTGAGGCTAAAATCGGTGTTACATGCGGTCTTTTACGAGTACCTGTTAAAAGCCTAGCAGCTGCATTTTGAACCAATTGAAGAAGATTTAACAATACTTGGCTAACACCCACATACAGTGAGTTACAGTAATCCAGTCTTACAGAAATAAAAGCATGAATAATCCTTTCAAAATCACTGGAGGACAGAAATGGTTTAACCTTTGCTATTGAGCTTAAATAGAATTTGACCACGGAGTTGATCTGTTTATCAAATTTCAAAGAACCATCAAATTGGACACCCAGGTTCTTCACCACAGATTTACAGAAGGGAGCTCAATTGCCCGAGTCAAAAGAGTTTTGGGTGTCAGGAGCCCCAGGAATTTGATTTCATTCAAATTCAGATAATTTTAACTTCATAACTCAATAGTGACTCGAAAGAGCTTTTATCCTGTTTCTGCAAAGGTAGATACACCTGAGTGTCATCTGCGTAACAATGAAAAGATCCTCCATGCGTATGAAATATAGAACCGAAGGGTAAGATATATAATGAAAACAAGACTGGGCCGAGAATGGATCCTTGTGGAACTCCACTAGACAATGGGGCCATTTTAGAGTAATGTTGACCAAAATGGACTGAAAACGTTCTATTAAAAAGAAAGGATTTTAACCACTCAAGTGCCATACCCCGGATTCCTAGACGAGACAAGAATATTGTGATCAATGGTATCAAACGCTGCACTGAGATCTAGTAAAACTAAAACACTGAGCTGCCTGAATCAATTGAAATAAAAATATAATTTAAAACTTTCAACAAGGCCGTTTCTGTACTATGACTTGCTTTAAACCCTGACTGAAATTTCTCAAAGATCTCATTTTGAACTAGAACGGTCTGCAATTGGTTTAATGTGACTTTTTGTGAAGCAAGTGTTCATTGTGTTCAGAGCATTTCACACTGATGCTACTCCTCTTCTCGGACGGCTGAGAGCTTTCAGATGTAGACACGCATGATTCCCGGCGGCTGCAGGAAGTCTAAATTCCTCTTCCTGTTTGTTTTCTGGCTTCACTCACCTCAGCAGCAGGATTGTCCACGTCCTCCGTCTCCTGCAACACAATCACAACCCTCTTCATTCACAGATCACACACGTGTAGTATTTCATCTGTCAGATATTACAGGTCATGAATCAGTGCTGCGACCTTGACGTCTTGATCTCCTCCTGCAGGATCTTCAACAGCTTCAGCATCCTCCGTCTTCCGGATGGTGTTTTCGGCTTTGGGCTTCACGGCTTCGTTCTGATGAGGTTGAGGTTTCTTTACCACCGCTTCTTTCATTTTTCCTTTCTTGCCCTTCTTTGCTTTTTCCTCTTTATTGGATCCTGCGGACTGTTTTCATTATGTGTGAATGACAGATGCAGGTGAACTGTGTGCTGGCACTAGTGTGTGCTCACGGGTAACACTGCATTCACTGATGGTCTTGTAAACTCGTGTTATATGTGCTGGATCTCAGGAGACACTTACCCCCAATAACTTCATCATGATCTCTCGGTCCTCTTCATCCTGGTCTTTGTATTTGTCCTTCATCTTCTTCAGTTTGTTCTGGGAAAAACAAAGCATCATCACAGCAGCAGGAACACGTGACTGTATGTTACACGTGAAGATCACGGGTTCAGTGGTTTATAACCTTCTGTCCTCTCTTCAGCGGCTGATTGGCCGCTCCGTTCCTGCACGTCTGTGTCACGCTCGCAGCTTCCGGCGGTTTGGAGTCGGATTCCTCCGGATCATCCGTGTCCGGTTTCTGCTTCTTCTTCATGTCCCTGATGACAGCGATGGGTGATCAACTAGTTATGCTGATCTAACTGATGTCTTTGCTCACGACTGGCTTCAAGACTCTTAATTTTCAGTAATATTATTGATTTGACTGCACTATTAGATTAGAATAGAAACTGAACGGCTCTGAATAATGACTCTGTCTTCTGTAGAGCTGCTTTACAGCTGAAACGAGTTTGTTTCATAGCTAATTAGCACAGCGATGGGTGATCAACTAGTTATGCTGATCTAACTGATGTCTTTGCTCACGACTGGCTTCAAGACTCTTAATTTTCAGTAATATTATTGATTTGACTGCACTATTAGATTAGAATAGAAACTGAACGGCTCTGAATAATGACTCTGTCTTCTGTAGAGCTGCTTTACAGCTGAAACGAGTTTGTTTCATAGCTAATTAGCTTATTGAAACAGCACTATTATCTTTTCTTGACACTTAAAGTGGTTTACACATTTTTGAAGGAGGATATTCAATTAAACATTGAATTAAATGTTGACAGATGTTTTACAGATGAATTAGTTTTTCTCTCATATTTGAAGTTTGCATCATTGATGCTGTTATTTTCCTGTATATTTCTGTGAAGCCACTTTGAATCATTCTGTATTGTAGAAATAAACGTGCCAGGCTGGTGTTTCTAGCGTCTCACCTGCGCTGTTTGGCCGTCAGGTGCTTCTTGACCTGAGTCTCGGTGTTCACCTGCAGCACAGACGCATCTGTTAACCTTCGCTTGACTCAAAGCTGAGCAGAGTCACGTGATCTCGCCGTCTGTAACTCACCTGATGCGAATCGTCCTGCTTGAAAGCGTCGCTCTGAAGAGTCCTGTGGAGAAAGACACAGACTGACTCAAAACAGCCAATGCTTTTCATACAGCAGTGGAACAGAGTCTGAGCGAGCGTCACCTGTGCGGCTGCAGGTGAGACAGAGAGATGCTGGTGTCTGGAAAGCTGATCTCGGTGCTCTGATCTTCCTCGTCTCCATCTTCTGCTGCGTTCTCTTCCTCGGCCGGCTGCTCGTCGTCTTCTGCTTCGTCCTCGTCTCTGATGTTTGCACATGTGGTCATCTCGTCTGGCGTCCCGCTAGACTCCCGCTGCTCCTCGTGCTCGTTCCCACTGTCCTCATCTGAGACACAATCAACCACAGACCGTCTGAACATCTGACAGAAGACTGGACACTGATGATGATGATGTTTGTGAACGTGTGCTGACACCTAGGAGTTCTTCTCCTTCCTCCAGGAGATCTGCAGAGCTGGAGGTCATGTCCTCTTCCTCGTCCAGGGTTTTCATCTTCCTCTCTCCACGATGCCTAAAAACACTCTGATCATCCACCTACAATCACAGACGCAGAGAGACTGGAAAACTGAAGGATGACATGAACGAGTGATGATTACGATCACATAACTCAGGTAGCAGCACAGATCTTTAACTCTCAGCTTGACTGCACAGACACTATCAGAAGAGAACTGAACCGAGCTGAATCAATGATGAACTGAAATGTTTACTATTGTCCTCTTTTTAGAGCTGCTCTACAGCAGAATTGAATTTAGTGTGCATTATTGACAAACTCTTTTCCTGTTTAACACTGTAAAGCTGCTTTGACTCGATCTGTACTGTATAAAGCACTATAGAAATAAAGGTGACTTGACTTCCCCGCATTGACGGAATTTTCCGGCTTTCTGTGTTTTCACTGTTATACAGTAGGAGGCGCTATTACACATCTTCTGAAAGAGCACTGAATCTCTGGATCAAAACACGGTGAAGAAGCAGCAGGAACGAGCGATCGTGTATGTAAGCAGGTGCACATGTAAAATAACCCGATCATCAAACATTCAACAGCATATAAACCCAAACTGTTCGTTAGCGAATGAAGTGTTGAATCAGTGCTGCGACCTTGACGTCTTGATCTCCTCCTGCAGGATCTTCAACAGCTTCAGCATCCTCCGTCTTCCGGATGGTGTTTTCGGCTTTGGGCTTCACGGCTTCGTTCTGATGAGGTTGAGGTTTCTTTACCACCGCTTCTTTCATTTTTCCTTTCTTGCCCTTCTTTGCTTTTTCCTCTTTATTGGATCCTGCGGACTGTTTTCATTATGTGTGAATGACAGATGCAGGTGAACTGTGTGCTGGCACTAGTGTGTGCTCACGGGTAACACTGCATTCACTGATGGTCTTGTAAACTCGTGTTATATGTGCTGGATCTCAGGAGACACTTACCCCCAATAACTTCATCATGATCTCTCGGTCCTCTTCATCCTGGTCTTTGTATTTGTCCTTCATCTTCTTCAGTTTGTTCTGGGAAAAACAAAGCATCATCACAGCAGCAGGAACACGTGACTGTATGTTACACGTGAAGATCACGGGTTCAGTGGTTTATAACCTTCTGTCCTCTCTTCAGCGGCTGATTGGCCGCTCCGTTCCTGCACGTCTGTGTCACGCTCGCAGCTTCCGGCGGTTTGGAGTCGGATTCCTCCGGATCATCCGTGTCCGGTTTCTGCTTCTTCTTCATGTCCCTGATGACAGCGATGGGTGATCAACTAGTTATGCTGATCTAACTGATGTCTTTGCTCACGACTGGCTTCAAGACTCTTAATTTTCAGTAATATTATTGATTTGACTGCACTATTAGATTAGAATAGAAACTGAACGGCTCTGAATAATGACTCTGTCTTCTGTAGAGCTGCTTTACAGCTGAAACGAGTTTGTTTCATAGCTAATTAGATTATTGAAACAGCACTATTATCTTTTCTTGACACTTAAAGTGGTTTACACATTTTTGAAGGAGGATATTCAATTAAACATTGAATTAAATGTTGACAGATGTTTTACAGATGAATTAGTTTTTCTCTCATATTTGAAGTTTGCATCATTGATGCTGTTATTTTCCTGTATATTTCTGTGAAGCCGCTTTGAATCATTCTGTATTGTAGAAATAAACGTGCCAGGCTGGTGTTTCTAGCGTCTCACCTGCGCTGTTTGGCCGTCAGGTGCTTCTTGACCTGAGTCTCGGTGTTCACCTGCAGCACAGACGCATCTGTTAACCTTCGCTTGACTCAAAGCTGAGCAGCGTCACGTGATCTCGCCGTCTGTAACTCACCTGATGCGAATCGTCCTGCTTGAAAGCGTCGCTCTGAAGAGTCCTGTGGAGAAAGACACAGACTGACTCAAAACAGCCAATGCTTTTCATACAGCAGTGGAACAGAGTCTGAGCGAGCGTCACCTGTGCGGCTGCAGGTGAGACAGAGAGATGCTGGTGTCTGGAAAGCTGATCTCGGTGCTCTGATCTTCCTCGTCTCCATCTTCTGCTGCGTTCTCTTCCTCGGCCGGCTGCTCGTCGTCTTCTGCTTCGTCCTCGTCTCTGATGTTTGCACATGTGGTCATCTCGTCTGGCGTCCCGCTAGACTCCCGCTGCTCCTCGTGCTCGTTCCCACTGTCCTCATCTGAGACACAATCAACCACAGACCGTCTGAACATCTGACAGAAGACTGGACACTGATGATGATGATGTTTGTGAACGTGTGCTGACACCTAGGAGTTCTTCTCCTTCCTCCAGGAGATCTGCAGAGCTGGAGGTCATGTCCTCTTCCTCGTCCAGGATTATTGAAACAGCACTATTATCTTTTCTTGACACTTAAAGTGGTTTACACATTTTTGAAGGAGGATATTCAATTAAACATTGAATTAAATGTTGACAGATGTTTTACAGATGAATTAGTTTTTCTCTCATATTTGAAGTTTGCATCATTGATGCTGTTATTTTCCTGTATATTTCTGTGAAGCCGCTTTGAATCATTCTGTATTGTAGAAATAAACGTGCCAGGCTGGCGTTTCTAGCGTCTCACCTGCGCTGTTTGGCCGTCAGGTGCTTCTTGTGTATGTAAGCAGGTGCACATGTAAAATAACCCGATCATCAAACATTCAACAGCATATAAACCCAAACTGTTCGTTAGCGAATGAAGTGTGTGGGTTAGGACTGTGAAGCTCTGGATGTGTTGATGCAGGTGATCGACTCCATCTGTGCTTTGATCATCGTTCTGAATCTGATCCAGACGTAGTCTTTGACAAAAACAGCATTTTCTCAGCTGTTCGTTCGAAACGTTGCTTTTTTTAATGAAACATACCCACATTCAAGTGTTGAGAAAAAAGACTGCATGAAGCTAGAATAAAACAGGATTTTTGTTTAAAAGCAGAGGCTCTGTTCTTTCTTTTGACATATTGCATGTTCAGATATTCATACAACAAAATAATCTGAGCACCATGAAATTTGTGTGAAAATGATCAAAAATGCTGGCGGTGAAAGAGTTAACCACCAAGCCACGCTATCTTAGCATTAATGCGTCATATGATGTGATTATGTTGTCATTGTTTCGTGTCGGCGACGTCTTTACCTTAAACAGAAACCCAAAGCCCATGATCAGATATGAAGGGGGCAAAAAGTTTTTCTTCCCTGTGGAGAAGCTGCTTCGTCCTCATCTCTGATGTTTGCACATGTGGTCATCTCGTCTGGCGTCCCGCTGGACTCCCGCTGCTCCTCGTGCTCGTTCCCACTGTCCTCATCTGAGACACAATCAACCACAGACCGTCTGAACATCTGACAGAAGACTGGACACTGATGATGATGATGATGTTTGTGAACGTGTGCTGACACCTAGGAGTTCTTCTCCTTCCTCCAGGAGATCTGCAGAGCTGGAGGTCATGTCCTCTTCCTCGTCCAGGGTTTTCATCTTCCTCTCTCCACGATGCCTAAAAACACTCTGATCATCCACCTACAATCACAGACGCAGAGAGACTGGAAAACTGAAGGATGACATGAACGAGTGATGATTACGATCACATAACTCAGGTAGCAGCACAGATCTTTAACTCTCAGCTTGACTGCACAGACACTATCAGAAGAGAACTGAACCGAGCTGAATCAATGATGAACTGAAATGTTTACTATTGTCCTCTTTTTAGAGCTGCTCTACAGCAGAATTGAATTTAGTGTGCATTATTGACAAACTCTTTTCCTGTTTAACACTGTAAAGCTGCTTTGACTCGATCTGTACTGTATAAAGCACTATAGAAATAAAGGTGACTTGACTTCCCCGCATTGACGGAATTTTCCGGCTTTCTGTGTTTTCACTGTTATACAGTAGGAGGCGCTATTACACATCTTCTGAAAGAGCACTGAATCTCTGGATCAAAACACGGTGAAGAAGCAGCAGGAACGAGCGATCGCGTATGTAAGCAGGTGCACATGTAAAATAACCCGATCATCAAACATTCAACAGCATATAAACCCAAACTGTTCGTTAGCGAATGAAGTGTCTGTGGGTTAGGACTGTGAAGCTCTGGATGTGTTGATGCAGGCGATCGACTCCATCTGTGCTTTGATCATCGTTCTGAATCTGATCCAGACGTAGTCTTTGACAAAAACAGCATTTTCTCAGCTGTTCGTTCGAAACGTTGCTTTTTTTAATGAAACATACCCACATTCAAGTGTTGAGAAAAAAGACTGCATGAAGCTAGAATAAAACAGGATTTTTGTTTAAAAGCAGAGGCTCTGTTCTTTCTTTTGACATATTGCATGTTCAGATATTCATACAACAAAATAATCTGAGCACCATGAAATTTGTGTGAAAATGATCAAAAATGCTGGCGGTGAAAGAGTTAATCACCAAGCCACGCTATCTTAGCATTAATGCGTCATATGATGTGATTATGTTGTCATTGTTTCGTGTCGGCGACGTCTTTACCTTAAACAGAAACCCAAAGCCCATGATCAGATATGAAGGGGGCAAAAAGTTTTTCTTCCCTGTGGAGAAGTGATACAAAACATGAATCGTTTCATATTGCAAACTTTTGAACAAGATATGAAGCAACTTTAGTGTTGGAAGTGGGATCCAGACACAGGTAAGACCTCTTCATTTTAATATAATATATATATATATATCCATGTAATGCACAGTAATATTCACCTCTGATCATGAAGCTGCCGGTGGTCAGATACTCTCCCGTCGGCGCGGTTTTGGACACCTGTGTGAGATGAAGCACATGAGCGTCTGAACTCATCGACACCTGCTTCTGTGTGTGCCGCCGCTCACCTGATGATGGTGAACCCACCACGCGCTGGTGACCACTTTAGCGTCCCACGCTGCGCTGTAGCACACGGCCATCGTCCCGGCCTCGGTGAGCGTCCGCGGAGGAACAGCCTCGCCTGAGAAACAGAAGTGTTTGGATGAAAGAGTTTCACACACGAGCAGCACAAACAGCACATCAGGACTGAAACATCTGCCAAATGCGTCAATGTAACGAGTCAGTCACCTGATCAGAATCACTTCAGTGATTTCTATGAATTAAAATGTCTCATCATCTGAATCTGACAAACATCAGATCGATGTTCACCTTTAGAAAGTTGAGTTTAGTGAGAATTCCTCACCAGACGGGTTCTTGATCACGCAGCTCGTGGCTCCGTGCAGATCGGCGTGAACGTAAACGTCCCCTGAGGAAACACATGGCAGCACAGGATTCAGAGAAACAGAGGAACCCTCGGGAGAGCATCATGGGAGCGGAGGAAGCTTCGGCCTGACCTGCTCTCAGGTAGCGCTTGACGATCATCTCGTTCTGCTGCTGGTCTCGTCCTGCGATGATCAGGTAGTTCTCGGAGCTGACGAACCACAGAAACTTCTCAAACCTGAACACAGACATGCCGGATCAGAGAAACACACACAACACAACACAGCGGACGGACGGACGGATGTTTGTCTTTACCAGTACACCTTCCTGGCCTTCTGGATGCTGGTCACTGTCTGCACTTCTTTAAGTGTTTGTTTGGTCTTTTTCTCAGCAGATTTGAAGGCCTTGAGTCGAAACAAATACAAAGCACACATTTAACAAACCTGCAGCCAAAACCAAACACACACGTCGTCCACCAGTCACGTGTCTGCTCACCTTCTGTGCCGCTTCCACAGTTTTCTGCTCTTTCTTGGCCGCGCTTCTCTTGCTGTCGTAATACCTGACGAGAGACTCGTGCTTCAGTAAACGTGTCATTCACACAGAATCATGAGCTCACGTCTGATCGCAGTATTCACGTGTAAACTCACTTCTTTGCATTGGCGTAAGCCGAGAGATTCAGATCGACGTCCACTAGAACCGGTTTGTCCTTCTCGACTTTTCCTTTCTGTCCTTTGTCTTTGTTCTTACCCTTTTTCCCCTTCTGCGCTTGCGATGCCTCCGCAGTCTTTCTGACATCCGTGTCTTCTGCCTCTCGGTCCTCAGAACCAGCGTACGGGTTTCTGAAAGAGACACGAGGATCCGGTCAAACTAAGACATCGTGAAGAGGCATCTGATGCTGTGTATCTGAAAGCTCTCACTTCAGCAGCATAGTGATGTGATTGCTCTGCAGCTTGAGCTCTTTAATGGCACAGGCCACGGGATCTCCAGCCGCCTGAGCTTCCTTCACGATCTGACCGATCTCGGCCCAGTCCACCTGATTGGCCAGAGCGCTGCGCACCACCTGAAGAGCTCTGTCCACTATGTGAAGGTTCATCTCCACCAGCTCTCCCTTCAGTCGGTCCACTTCCTACAACACAAACGCTCTTTAAATGTTTCTCTGGTTCATTACTGCGTGACTGAAACGTGTCCAAGCCTCTGAGACTCAGACTGAAAGCTAAACACCGACTGACACCTGAGCCTGATGAAGCGCCTGCAGCCGCTGCTCGTGATCTCGTCTGACGTTATCCAGCTTCTTCAGCGCGTGTTTCTCCTGCTGCAGCGCTTTCACGTCCAGCTTCTGACTCTCCATCTTAGAGAAGAACTCATCCACTGCCTGACATCAGATGAAAGATTGTGTTTAATTCATTTTACAAAAATAAGGCTTGAATAGCCCTGCTCCAAACCACTAGAAATATCTTATACTGTACCTTCTGATCTCACTGCAAACTGCTGTTCTTTCTCAGTATTTCTGTCTTGTTTTCCAGTGCAAATGTCTAAAGATTCTTAAATCAAGACACATTTACTGGAGAAACAAAATGACAGAAAAAGTCTTGTTTTCTGCAAAACTGATCAACGTTAAGTGAGTTTATGATTAAAACAAGAACACAAGAACAGATATCTGCTAGTGGGGTCAGAAAAAGAAACTTAATTCAAAGGGAAGATAAGTTTTCTGACCCCACCGACAGATATTTGTTGTTTTAATCAACCTCACTTAATTTTGTACAATTTTTCAAGACCTCATTTACATTAGCATTAGTAAACATGTCTTGATTTAAGGGTGTTTAGATATTTGTATTAGAAAACACGACAAAAATACTGAGGAAGAATTCATTTTTTGCTGTGATGCAACTTTTAACGCCATGACTATAAATTAAATTCTTTCTGCTCTGATTTAAGAGTTTTAAGAGTCTTAGTTTAAGAAAGGGTGAAATAAACTTTTTAAGACCTGCAGAAATAAACTAAATGCAATGCTTATGATCCTTCTTTTTTTTTTTAAATGAGAAACATCTTGCAGATTCTGAAAGGGGGATGTATTCCACATCTGCAGCGTGTGCAACTACTAACCTTGTTAAAAGACTCAAACTCAACAGAGCGGCTTTTTTCATGTTGACAAAACAGAAATGGATGAAATTCTTCATATCTGTTAAACAAAAGAGGATCAATTATTGCACATGACAGAAAAGCTCTGTTTATCAACAGCATGATAAAATACGACCGGAAGAAAGAAGAGTGATGAAATCAGATCATCATACGTGAGCAACTCTTCCTCAGCTTCATCTGGACTCATGCTGGGCTTCTTCTCACTCTTCTGAATGATGTAGCCCTGAGAGTGGACAGATGTGAACAGACGAGCATCAGATAGCGATCGAGCCACAGGTTAGGAATGCGTTCTCGTCATCGTTCATAAGACACGCTCACCCTTCCGCTGAAGTTGGCCGTTTTCTCCATATAATCTTCAGCCATCTGCAAGGCCTCCAGGATCTTCGGACTTACTGCAAAGGACAAGGAGACCATCATAACACACAGCTACTCCAGCAACCAGTCCCTGCCATTGGTTTACATGAATGCAGAGGATTTTTACCCTGCGTGACTTCAAACTGGCTGTCCACTTTACAGAGACCTGGCAACCCGACCGCCATGAGACAATGTTCGATGAGAGAGCCGCCGTACGCTGCACAAACACACACCATGATCAGCACAGACTGTGTGTGTGCGTGAGTGAGTGAGTCTCTGTGTGTGTGTGTGTGTGTGTGTGAGAGAGTGTGTGTGAGAGAGTGTGAGTGTGTGTGAGTGAGTGTGTGAGAGAGTGTGTGTGTGTGTGTGAGAGAGAGTGTGAGTGTGTAAGAGAGTGTGAGTGAGTGTGTGTGTGTGAGAGTGAGCGCGAGTGTGTGTGTGAGAGTGTGAGAGCGAGTGTGTGTGTGTGAGTGAGTGAGTCTCTGTGTGTGAGTGTGTGTGAGAGAGTGTGTGTGTGTGTGTGAGAGAGTGTGAGTGTGTGTGTGTGAGGGAGTGGGAGGG
>NW_015507049.1:54538-64444 GCF_001515645.1 Sinocyclocheilus grahami
CTTCATTTGAACAACTTTAAAGATGATTTTCTCAATATTTAGATTTTTTTGCACCCTCAGATTCCAGATTTTCAAATATTGTCCGATCCTAACAAACCATACATCAATGGAAAGCTTATTATTCAGCTTTCAGCTGATGCATACATCTCAGATTCACAAAATTGACTCTTATGACTGGTTTTGTGCTCCAGGGTCAAAGTTGCTATCTTATAAGTTGCTGTTTGAGCGCCGCCTGCCGGAGGACTGAGGCGCTGCGTCCGGTGTCGCGGTGCATGTCGGGCCGCTGGCGGTGGTGAGTATCCCAGCCTGCGCTGCTGCTGCTCCGGAGAGAATGATGGGATAGCGGCGGACACACAGCCGCGCTAGAGACACACGCACACCGACATTATTCGCGTTATTCCCGCGCTCTGTCCGTCTGTGTGTGTGTTTGGTGTGTGTGTGTGTGTGTGTGTGTGTGTGTGTGTGTGTGTGTGTGTGTGTGTCTCTGTGTGTGTGTGTAGTGTGTGTGTCACTCACTTCTGCAGCTTGATCAGGTATGTTTTAGTGTCGATGTCATAGACGTTGTTGACTCTCATCCCGACACACCTGCACACAAACACACAACATCAGAAGTATTATTACTCTCACTCACAACAACTTAGATAAACCTGATCACATTACTGACGATATTAGAGTTCTTACTTCGCATTGATTTCTGCGATCACCGCCCTGATATCCACCGTATTAAACCTGCTCTTCATGATCGATTATTATGAATAATGATGATAAACTCTTGAGTTCTGACACGACGGGCTCCGCGCTGGTTGTGCGCATGCGCATCTGTCTGTGTACGGAAGCCCGTTTGCGTCTTTACCGGAGCGAGCCGTAAATACAATAATATTACACGACTGAGAATAAATCAAATAGATCGATATTTAAACCTGATAACAGTAATAATGATGATGATAATAATAACACAGATGTAAAACGCGACGTGGTGACGCGACAGCTGTTCGGTTTATTCGTTCAGATTCAGCAAACGCGTTCAGTTTGAACACTAATGTGTGTAAACGCGCTGAAATGAGTCTGAAGAAGACTGTGTCGCACAGAGGTGAGGATCTTTGATGTCGCTGGTGTGAATGTGATATTAACGCCGCAGCTCACGCTGATCGCTGGACAGCGCGACCTCTGGCTGCAGGTCAGAGTTCAGGCGCGCGTCGTTGCCATGGAGACCGGCGCTGACGCGTCACCGATCGATCAAACGAGCCTGTCCCGAATCCAAGCTGGTTCCGCCGAGATGCGAAGGACGCTGCCACGCGCCGGCTGAGCGATGAACAGTAAGAGCCGCCCGTGTTCCGCTGCTGATCATGTTGCGTGTGTTTCACTCTGATCTGCTGTAGATTACAGGATCATCAGGAAGATCGGAGAGGGGACGTTCTCTGAGGTCACGAAGGTCCAGAGTCTGAAGGACGGCAAACATTACGCCTGTAAAACCATGAAGCAGCCCGTCGAGAGGTATGGCGTCACCAGTCGTGTCTGTCTGTGTGAGTGTCTGAGTGTGTGTGTGTCTGGGAGTGTGTGTGTGTGTGTGTGTGAGTGTGTGTGTCTGAGTGTGTGTGTGTCTGAGTGTGTGTGTGAGTGAGTGTGTGTGTGTGTGTGTGTGAGTGTGTGTGTCTGAGTGTGTGTGTGTCTGAGTGTGTGTGTGAGTGAGTGTGTGTGTGTGTGTGTGTGAGTGTGTGTGTCTGAGTGTGTGTGTGTCTGAGTGTGTGTGTGAGTGAGTGTGTGTGTGTGTGTGTGTGAGTGTGTGTGTCTGAGTGTGTGTGTGTCTGAGTGTGTGTGTGAGTGAGTGTGTGTGTGTGTGTGTGTGAGTGTGTGTGTCTGAGTGTGTGTGTGTCTGAGTGTGTGTGTGAGTGAGTGTGTGTGTGTGTGTGTGTGAGTGTGTGTGTCTGAGTGTGTGTGTGTCTGAGTGTGTGTGTGAGTGAGTGTGTGTGTGTGTGTGTGTGAGTGTGTGTGTCTGAGTGTGTGTGTGTCTGAGTGTGTGTGTGAGTGAGTGTGTGTGTGTGTGTGTGTGAGTGTGTGTGTCTGAGTGTGTGTGTGTCTGAGTGTGTGTGTGAGTGAGTGTGTGTGTGTGTGTGTGTGAGTGTGTGTGTCTGAGTGTGTGTGTGTCTGAGTGTGTGTGTGAGTGAGTGTGTGTGTGTGTGTGTGTGAGTGTGTGTGTCTGAGTGTGTGTGTGTCTGAGTGTGTGTGTGAGTGAGTGTGTGTGTGTGTGTGTGTGAGTGTGTGTGTCTGAGTGTGTGTGTGTCTGAGTGTGTGTGTGAGTGAGTGTGTGTGTGTGTGTGTGTGAGTGTGTGTGTCTGAGTGTGTGTGTGTCTGAGTGTGTGTGTGAGTGAGTGTGTGTGTGTGTGTGTGTGAGTGTGTGTGTCTGAGTGTGTGTGTGTCTGAGTGTGTGTGTGAGTGAGTGTGTGTGTGTGTGTGTGTGAGTGTGTGTGTCTGAGTGTGTGTGTGTCTGAGTGTGTGTGTGAGTGAGTGTGTGTGTGTGTGTGTGTGAGTGTGTGTGTCTGAGTGTGTGTGTGTCTGAGTGTGTGTGTGTCTGGGTGTGTGTGTGTGTCTGTGTGTGTGAGTGTGTGTGTGTGTGTCTGTGTCTGTGTGTGTGTGTCTGAGTGTGATAAACACATTGTTTTTCATGTTCTCTGCTGCTCTTCTGACTCATTCGTCTGGTTACTGACATGAGCAGTAATACTGTATGCTGATTGTTGTCAGTGTGGATCAGGCTCACAGTCTCAGGGAGGTTCAAGCCATGAAGCGTTTGAGTCCCCATCCCAACATCCTCCAGCTTCATGAGCTCATTTAGTGAGTATTTATTAACAACTCAGTTCTGAACGAGTGAATGAATATTAATTTGTGCTGAACTGATCACACACTCTGCTTACAGCGATAAAGACACGGGAACGCTGTCACTCATCTGTGAGCTCATGGAGATGAACATATACGAGTTTATTAAAGGTACGGTACGGTGTGTTTGCTGTGATGAAATGCTTCACACGGAAGTAAACGTGTCTTGTGTTCCTCCTGCAGGCCGTCAGTGTCCTCTAGCGGAGAGTAAAGTCAAGCACTACATGTTCCAGCTGTGCCGCTCTCTGGAACACATGCACAGGTGACAGTCGTGAACACACACACACTCCCACACAGACACAGACACACTCCCACACCCATACACACACGCAGACACTCCCGCACACACTCACACACACACATGCTCTCAGCCTCCTCATGAGTGATGATACTGACGCTTATCTGTTCATTCTGAACGCAGCCATGGCATATTTCACAGAGACGTGAAGCCAGAGAACATCTTGATCAAAGTAAGGGCATCCAGACTATGTGATTTTTTTAATTATTATTTGTTTGTAACAATAAGTGTGCACATATATGTTCAGTCACTTCCGCTGTCTCTCACAGAATGATGTGCTGAAGCTGGCAGACTTCGGCTCCTGCAGGAGCATCTTCTCCAGACCTCCTCACACCGAGTACATCTCCACACGCTGGTACCGCGCGCCCGAGTGCCTGCTGACCGACGGACACTACTCGCAGAAGATGGACATGTGGAGCGCCGGATGCGTCTTCTTCGAGATCCTCAGGTGCTTCCATCGTGCCGTGAGCGGTGTGGCGTTTGTTCCTTGATTTGTTGTCATGTTCTAATCAGTCGTTTCCATGTCTTCTAGTCTGAGCCCTTTATTCCCCGGCCGAAACGAGTTAGACCAGGTCAACAAAATCCACGATGTGCTGGGCACGCCGGACAGCTCGCTGCTGCAGAAGTTCAAACAGTGAGAACAAACTCATCAAAACATTTCAGACATCCCTCTGCCCTGAAGAGAGAAAAGAGGCCAAAGCAACATCCATCAGACTAAGAGCACAAACACAGTCACATGTAGACACAGAACGGACCAGCGCGCAGCGCGCAGCATGCAGGCTCGATGAGTGACTCGTGAACGCTGGCAGTTATTAAAGCTTAGCTTAAAGGTGTGCGATTAAAAAAATAGTGATTATGAACATCTGAGATGAGGATTGCACCCGACTCTGACTCAACAAGCAGATAGTGTGTATAATAATGCGTAGTTGTAACGTATAGCATTTAGACCCAAGGCCATTATCAAAATGACAGAATGCTTAACTTCCCAAAAAGGAGTTTTAATTTTTAGCTAAAATAAGGTGTAATTCATGGTTTAAATGTTGTGTTGAAGGTCCCGTGCGATGCGCTTCGACTTCCCTCCTCGCAGAGGCTGTGGCATCTCCCAGCTGATCCCTCAGTGCTCTGCAGCCGCTCTGTCTCTGCTGCACCAGATGCTGACCTACGACCCCGAGGAGCGCATCAGCGCCCGCACAGCACTGCAGCACCCCTGCTTCAGAGAACTGCGGTACGAACACACCTCCAGACCGACACAGAAGCATTAAAGCATGCTGCAGCAAAAGCATGCTTAAGTTTCACTTAAAGATGCTCTGTTTGCTCATGAAAACATATTTTACCCGCAAATTGCATTTTTCAGTGATGTGAGATCCGTGGTAAAGCAGGTCAAAGCTGTGTTTATGAACACTCACTGTTATCAGACACTCTGGCTTTCAGAATAAAGCGTTAGATCAGTAACTCGAGGCTTCCTTTCAGTGCAGCTGTTTGTCAGTCAGTACAGAATCAGTCGAAGCACACGTGTGGCCTGTACCTGTGTTGCGGCACTGCTTCAGCGCTTTCTGTGGTGTTTTCTGCAGGATGTGTGAGAGGAAAGCAGCGAGTCTGCGGAAGGCGATCGGAGCTGTCGAGGGAGAATCCGTGGATCAGCTGTGGAGAATCGCACGGCAGGGAAGACGACAGGTAACTCTTCACAGCATGCCAGTCGATGTTAGACAAAATAAAAATCCTTTGCTGAATATTATTAATGCACAGTGTTTTTTGAAGAAGAAAAATTGAGAAAATTCCAATAATGCAATAATCCAGTCAGGGATCGGCCTGAACAAACACTGAAGCACTTGAGATTAATCACATACACGCGCAACATAAACGGCATTTTATAACTTTCATTTGCAGAAAATAACACAAAAGGACACGTGAACTGTTGTGAACGCACTCTTTCCATCACAATGAGCAAAAACACAGACAATGAAGAATGAAAACAAAGCATGCTTAATGCTGTCTGTCTTTCGACTGGAGGTCATTTCTGTTGTTGATTTCAATTAATACATAAAACCTTTGGATATTATTGAATTTCAGTTGTACTTTGTCGTCACCTAATGAACACATTGTTTTGTCTTCTTTCATTGAAAAGAAACCAAATGCATTTTGGCAAAGCAGTATAAAGAGTCAAATCTCAGCTCATAATTTGCAGTTGTGATGAAATGTTTCAACGGTTGACTCTCTGTTCCTCTCGGCAGCATCTTAAGCACGCCAGCGACTCGCTCAGCCGACGAAACGCCTCGCACTTCCCTCTGGAGCTACCAAAACTCAACGTGGTGATCCCGACACCCACAATCCCTTACCCAGTGTCCAGCTTCCCAGCGCTGAGCGTCTCGCACCGCGGCTCTCTGCCGGCCATCTCCAAAAAGTGCCACTCGCGTCTGACCAAAGTAATCACACCTTTACACCAGCTTCAGTGCATTCATCTGCTCTAGAGCGTCCTGTCTGTGAGCTGAATCTATGTTCTTCTGATTTGAAAAGCCCAAAGAAGAGCCACACCGTTTCAAGAGCAGCTACATGCCTCCGCTGGAGCGCCGTCCAGACGAGTGCTGACCCACTGAACACTGACCAACACGCCCCGCGTCTGCCTCTGGTTCCAGTGTGCTGGCTTCAACAGACTACAGACATCAACATTCACATTACATAATAATAGTCTGTGCACACACAGAAACATGCCGTTTTCAAACCAGTACAAGCTGATATTTGCATGGGTTTACTGGCTGACCGATTCAAACGGTCACGATACATCCGTCCCAAATTCGTTTCAGATTGTTGAAAGCAGATTCTATAAAAATGGATGTAACTAATATAAGTCTGCTGCTTTCCATTAGACCAGTATTTAACCCAAACCAGACCAATGAATCTCTCTAAACGAGACGGATCTCACGGCAGAGACAGCAAGTGCCATTCGTGCTGGTTGTTCCTGGTGTTCCTGCACTTTTTATTACGGGATGAACGTTAAACTGGATCATCAGCAGCGCTGGTTTGCTATTGGAGCCACTGAGACATTTCCACAAGTGGACTTTATATAGTGTTCAATAAAGGGGATTTACTGTGCACTCGTTGCAGACTGCCATGTTTCGACAGCACACTGTAGATATCCGACACTTGTGTCGCCTGTAAATGATCTCACTACTGTATACCGATGCACATTCACCACCACCAGATCTTTACACGAATGCATTTTGGCATGAAATTCACCATTTGCCATAAACTCTACCTTTACATTAGTGTTTTTGCACTTTTTTCAATTATACCAATCAGCATAAATAAAACCGCTTAAATCAAATCAAAACAGGCTCTTAGTAACAGAAGTGTCAAACACACATATTGTGAATGTTGGTTTCACCTGCTGACGTACAGTTGAACAAAAATAAATAGATTCTGCAAAATAGGACCAAAACTGTTATTCTGGACCAGCATGAGAAAGCACAAACCCCGTAATATCAGCAGCAGCTCAGCACTAGTTAGTGGTCTAGCTGGTTAAAGTAAACTAGCACACACAGCACAACAGCTACACAGATACACACCAGACCAAACATCCATGGACTTTTTTAATGAAGAACAAAATGTGAAATGCAAAATGTTAACCACATGATTCAAAAATATGAGCACTTCCACATCCTGGTCTTTCCTGGTTAGTGTATATCTCATGAACAACGACTGCTAGTCACAGAAAAGGCTGTTAGACGTTTAATAGTGTCACACTGAGAGATTCTACCGATCGCTCTAGTGGCTTTTTCTTAGTAGTACATAGAATAAGTTTGCTGTTGGTCAGCAAAATATGAACTCTGGGAACTCTTTCGTAAGGGCTGTTTTCTGCGTCTGCTAGACTTCCTGAGCTTCATGCGTTTGGCCGTCTGTAACTATAGATCAGCGTAATTCTCTTACAGAAATCTCTTATCAAAATACATCTGGGGGACTTCTGTACAAGAGACAGGAAAACGAAACTAAACAAACAGAAACCTGCATATTTAAGATTATTTTTAATATCATTGTCTATTTTTCTGCTTTAGAAATGTCACTATTTCCTGTAATGATCCACTAGAGTTACTGATCATTTGCTTCTGCCCCGATAAATCACTGAATTACAATATTATACATATAATACAAAGCAGATTTCATCTGAAACAATATTAAAATAAATGCTCAATAGATACAAAGTTTTAATCATAATTCTCCACATTATACCGGTCTGTGAGTCCTCGCACACAAAAATGTAAAGCCATTCTCTTCTAATAAACTATTAAGTGCAAACAAATTTTCTTTAAAAAACTATGATTGCAGCATCCAGCTTTTCAGATTCAGATTTCAAGACAGAGGATATTAAAGCCAAGTGCATCAAGGCCTTCCCCAAACATCTATGTCTTCCTTTTTTGTCTTTTGTGATCCTTTAAAGTGGTTACCAAAACAACAACCTAAATAAAATCAGTGCCAAGTCTTGACCAGCGGGTGGAACCTGTTCCATCAGAAAGAGGGAGAAGGTAAAAGCGTTAAAAGGGTCTGTGCTGGAAGCGAGTCTGGAGCCGTGTGGACCACCAGGTCTCTCAGCAAACTGAGTTCAAGCCCACTGCTTTTCCACCTGATTAAATGATCCCCACACCTCAGGCAAGCATGACACACACAGGAGAAAATAATAACACCGTGAGATGCATTTGAGAGTGAAAGCAACAAAACAATTCAAATAAATACTCTGGTCGAACAGAAGAAATATAAGGATCCCCTGCGAACACAGGCCTCCAGAAGCACAGAGAGAGCAGGAGAGGAGGAAAACCAGCGGCTCTGAGCGGAGCCGGAGACGTGATGCGGTCTCATAGCAGCAGGAACATCGTGGCTATACTACTGTTCCACTGGGAGAGCTGGCTTGGTTTTGGGATGACAGCAACCCCTGGAAAAAAGAAGAGAAGACATTTGAACGAAGCCGTGTAGAGGAGGTACAGATCACAGTCATGATGAACTAGTTACAGACCTCCCGATACTGGGCTCCTCATTTCAGAGGGACACTTGCATCCTAATACTGAGCACTCAATACATCTGGACCCGGGGCCGGATGCTTATTCTGAATCAGAAAAGTAAAGTACTCTTGGCTAACTGCTAGCTGGTCAAACTAGTTCTTCACATACTGGCTCTTTTATGCAGCTGGCCTCAGAGGTTCCTACACGAGCCGTCACAAGTGTTTGAACCGTGAGATTTGTAATGTGTTTTAAAGAAGCCTCTTCTGCTCATCAAGCCTGCATTTATTTGTTCCAAAATACAGCAAAAGCAGTAATACAGTGAAACATTTTTACTATTGAAAATATCTGTTCTCTATGTGAATCTCTGTTAAACTGTAATGTACAGTGGGTACAGAAAGTATTCAGACCCCCTTAAATTTTTCACTCTTTGTTATATTGCAGCCATTTTCTAAAATCATTTAAGTTAATTTTTTTTCCTCATTAATGTACACACAGCACCCCATATTGACAGAAAAACACAGAATTGTTGACATTTTTGCAAATTTATTAAAAAAGAAAAACTGAAATATCACATGGTCCTAAGTATTCAGACCCTTTGCTCAGTATTTAGTAGAAGCACCCTTTTGATCTAATACAGCCATGAATCTTTTTGGGAAAGATGCAACAAGTTGTTCACACCTGGATTAGTAGAATTTGTTCAGGTTTCTTTGATGAACAGAAATTTCAGAAGGATAACAGCGTTTATCTGAAATAGAAAACTTTATAAATGTCTTTATCATCACTTGTCAATTTAAAGCATCCTTGCTAAATAAAAGTATTAATTTCTATAATCTGTGTGATCGGTGCATCTACAAACTCAGAAAACGTAAAAGAAGAACCCAGTAAGTTTGGTTTTGTAAAACTTTCTCTGCAAGCATGTGAGAAAATGAGCCGATCAGATTCCTCTCCTCCTCTGACGTAGGAAGGGGTTCTTATTATATTATCGCCCATTAATCTGCACGTTTCCACCCACAGCGCTCCTTGTTTGCACAAGCGACAGCGGCGTACTTGTTCTGACGCCATGACAAAAGTTTGCAGAAAACTGGCTACGTGTTTTGTCATTGGCTGCACAAATGAATACAAATCATTATTTAGAGTCCCAGCCTCAGAGGAGACGAGAGAGGACTGGATTTATTTGATCTTTAGTGGAGATCCCGGAAGGGGGGTGGGGTGCAGTGACTCATTATCATTTAAAGAGACATACACCAAAACGGGCTGGTGTGAGCAGAGCTGTTTTTGACAAGGCAAAAAGGGTGTTGTTTACACAACCACTAAGTGTTTTTAAGCAAAATATGTTAGACATTTTGTGAAGACCTTAATAAATAGGGATGTAACGATTAACCGTGAGCCGGTTGAAAATCAATTCAAATATGTGATGATTCAAATCGGTTGAGATGCTAAACAAATCGCGATTCAATTAGGGGTAGGAGTTTATATGAATGCATGTCTGAGGGGAACTTACTGTCATTAGAAAAGTTTAGATGGTATTTTTTCTTTTCATCTTGCCTCTGTATAACGCATATTAAAGTTCATAAGTGCAGCTCTGCTTTATTTACAGCGGTAACCAAGGAAACACTATCACTGCTGTTCATAAGCGCAGCGCTGCTTTGTTTACAGCGGTAACCGAGGAAACGCTGCATCACTGCTTTGCTTACAGCGGTAACCAAGGAAACACTTTATCGATGCTGTTCATAAGCGCAGCGCTGCTTT
>NW_015507049.1:64525-71596 GCF_001515645.1 Sinocyclocheilus grahami
TAATTTAGATTAAAAACTGCTCATGTTGCACGTACGCTGCATCTTTGTTTGGATCGTGATTAAAATGCAGTGGTTGCCTCTAGTTTTAACAGGAAAGCGCACAGACAAAGCCTGAGGTTGTTTATATGAAGAGGGTTCTTTTATTTGTGTTACTTATTTATTTGATTTGGGGCTTGTTTTTAAATTTCAATTTAGTTTTGTTATTTACATTATATTTACATTTTGACATTTAGCAGATGCTTTTGTCCAAAGCCACTTACAAATGAGGACAACAGAGGCAATCAAAACCAACTAAAGAGCAATGATAAGCAAGTGCTATATTAGTATATTATTATAGTGTTATATTTCAATTTCACAAAGAAACATACAGTATTTTGTCCAAGCAATAATAAAAGGACACATTTAATTTATAATTTGTCTTAAATTTCATTTTGTAAAAAAAAAAATCGTGAATCGAATCGAATTGTGTGTTGAGTGAATCGTTACATCCCTACTAATAAATTGTGCCAACTTGTGGAAAATGTTTTCAAAGATTACTGTTAAAGAACTTTAGGCTGGCGGTGTATTCCTGTTCTGGGGATCCAGAGTGCTGCACGCTTCAGTTTATCATCAGGCCTTCAGCTGAAGCGAGAGACGAGCAGCACTGTGGGAGAAACGAGCGGCTAAAGCAAGCCTCGACTGACTGTGAATGTGTGGCGGTAGTCGCCGCTCGCAGACGGTGCAAAGGTACTCACCACTTTACCGGGTCTCGCCCAGGTGCAAATAAACCCCTCCTGACATGCGGTGACTATACAGTCCTCTAGAAAGATGAGCACGGTAAGTCTCTCGTGCGCGATCTTTTTACAGATGAGCGGCTCGAGCAGCGGCACGTCCTCCATGCGCGGACACAGCTGCGTGCCCAGAGTCTTGGCAGGGTCTGTTTTGGTTTTGGTCAGCAGGTTGAGCTTGTCGCTGCTCTTGCTGCTGATGTGGCCCATGCTGTGGTTGCGCTTGTGGTCTTTGTCGGGGTGCCGCTCTTTCCGGTCGTGCAGCGAGAGCGTGGCGAACTTGCTGACGCCGGCGGCGATGGGGTTGTCCGAGGCAGCACTCTTGCTGTTTCCGGTGCCGGCGGCGGAGTGCGGGAGGCTGTTGGAGCGCGGCAGCGGAGCGGGGAGCACACTTGAGCTGCTGCTGCCGCCGTTGGTGCTGGGGTTGCTGGAGCCGGTGATGACGCTGCTTCCGCTTGCTGTGGCCGGCGGGCCGCTGGCGTTCATCACGTTAGTGTGCGTCCGCGTCCGGGACAGCGGCAGGTGCGGGAACAGAATGTCCTCCGTCAGGTCCCACAGGCACAGCTGAGTGTCCTGCCCCACCGAGCCGAAGCGGTACGTCACGCTCACCGGCCGGCTGTCCGTGGAGTTGCGCTTGGACAGACGAGACTGTGTGCTGTTGGCTCGCTCGCGGCCCGAGTGCATCTGCTCCTGGAAGTCCTCGTCGCTGCCGCTGAACTCCATGGGCTCGCTCTCCTCCACGCTGGTGGTGTAGTGGTCAAACGCCACCACGCTCACCCAGGACTTGTGTCCGTGTCCGCGGGCGATCACGCGGCAGTCTGCGAAGCACCAGACAGTCACTAGGTCGTCCTCGCCGCCGGACACGATGTACTTCCCGTCGGGGCTCCAGCAGACGCACAGCAGGCCGCCGAAGTAGCTCTTCATGGTGCCATGCAGCTCCACCGCGTCGAAGTTGAAGACGCGCAGGAAGCCGTCCTGACTCGCGCAGGCCAGGAACTTCCCGTCGGGCGAGAAGGAGAACTCGTTCAGCGCGCCCTCGCCCACCGTCCACTTGAGCAGAGGGTTGCGTGTGGACTTGCTCTTGCAGGTGTGAACGCTGTAGCTCTCGCCCTGCTTCAGCAGCTGGTAGTGAGGCGCTGTGGTGCCGCAGGTGTGCTCCACGTTATACAGGTACATGCTCCCGCTGGAGTGAGCCACGAGGAACAGGCTCTCGGAGCCCGGGACCCACTTCACACACGTGACCCGGGATTTATCTATGAGTCTCTGAGCGGTTCAGGAGAGACAAGACAGAGAGGATCATGGGTTAAAAGAAAGGATCATGACCAATGTATCCAGCATTTCAATGACACTGCTTTCAATTAAATCAACTCCAGAAAAAGAATAAACAAACATGTCGTCCAGAACACAACAAACACAGATACAGTGTTAGGGCCGTGTGATTCTCACGATGCAGAAAACAGACGGAATCCTACAGTAGAATTTACAGTAGAATTTGCTAAATCAGTAGCATTTCACCATCTGACAGATGCGCACAGAAACTCAAAGCCCTTCACTACAACCCGCCGAAATAAAAGTTTCACTTGAAAAAAAAAAAAAATTACTATTGTACAGCAGAATGTACTTCTCAAAGTAGTAGTAATAATAATAATAATACATTATAGTTTTAATAAGCTGTATTAAGGAATATTACACAATTTCTGTTGTGCAGCAGTTTGTTTGTCAACAATTAAAAGGAACTGAACAACTTCATTGGATAATAAATTTATATTAAATCATAAAACAAAATCCAGACAAAATTTCCTTAGAAAACTAAACATTTCTAAGTGCTTTCCTTTTGGATTATTAATGTTTAATTAAACCATTAAGACTAGAAACCAGAAAAATAATATAAAATTGAATGTAGGGTGGGAAAAAGGTCTGTTTGACAGAGCCCTACGACACTCACTTCTTCATTGAAGAGTTTGCTGGTCTCCTTCTTGATGGGGTCGATGAGCTGCACCTGTCCTGCGGAGAAGCCCACCAGCAGAGACACGCTCTCCGCCGTCGCCGTCAGGTGATTGAAGTCGTGGCACGTGGGCTGCGTTCCCTTGTAGATCCTCTTATCTATGGGCTTACTCAGATCGGCAGCCTGCGGGAACACCGAGAGAGAGAGAGACTGAACACCTGCAGCACTGCCAAACAACCTGATACACACACACCTCTGAGATACCTCTTGATCTCGTTCATCTCCTTCCCTCCTCCCTCCGCCGCCATCTTTGACATTTACATTCATCCTTCCGCAGCCGGATCTGACGCGCCGCGCATGCGCACTGCGCTCCAGAGATTCCCTCAAAGCACATGTTTCCTGTATCACTGAACTGGCTTCTTTTTAGGGCCCGAGCCAGTAAGGCGCAGGCCCTATTGTTTTTCTAAGGATTATTATTATTATTATTATTTTTCTTTCAAGGTTTTTGGGGGTTTTGGGGCCTTTAACATACTCGAAAACTCTTGGAACATTGCACACATGTTGGAATCTGGACTTATAGGTTATTAAAATAATTGTTTTAAATGGTTATAGATCAGAAAACATGTTGGTAACAATTTACAATAAGGTCTCTTAGGTTAACATTAGGTAATGCATTAACTAACATCAACTAACAATGAACAATATATCTTTACAGCATTTATTCATCTTTTTAATGTTAATAAATAAAAATAATCATGTTCATGTTAATTCACATTACATAAACTAATGTTAAAAGGTACAACTTAATTTTTTTTATAATGTATTAATGCATTTTGGACTTAATATTAATTAACATTAATAAATGCTGTATAAATATTGTTCATGTTAACTAATAGTTAAAATATAGTTTTGTAACATTAGTTAATTCACAACTAACATAAACTAAGTATGAACCATATGTTTTGCTGTATTTATTTGTGTTAGTAAAAAAATGTCATCTTAGTTCATGGTACAGTAACTGATGTGCATTAACTATACATTTTAATAAATAATGTAGTTGTCAATTTTGAACATGATAATAACTGAGATTCATAAATACTACGTAAATATTGTTCATGTTACCATATAATGTTAAAAACTATGACATCCTGTGACATGACATTCATCTGAATTGACATAATCTCATGGATGCAACAGTAAAACAGATGAAGACTAAGCTGTAATGCAGGCAAAAATATTTCATAAATGCTTATAGATCAATCAAATCGTTAGAAATGCTTATGAATCATTAAAAGTTTTGCTAACACTTTACAATATCTCATTTGTTAACATTAACAACAGTAAATGCATTAAATAACATGAAATAACAATGAAAAATATGTTTACAACATTTATTAATGTTTGTTGATGTTAGTTAATTAAAACGTTCATGTTAATTCACAGTGCATTAACTAATGTTAACAGATAAAACTTTACATTTTAATAATGTTTCAGATTTTAACTTTATATTAACTAACATTAATAAAATGCTATATAATTATTGTTCATGTTAATTAATACAGTTAATGTTAATAACTGAAACCTTATTGTAAAGTGTTACCAAACTTTTATATATTGTTGTGTTTGTGTGTGTGTGTGTGTGTGTTTCACAGTCTTTGTAGTTTGTATTAACCCTTTCATTGCTCTATCCCTTAACCTGCAGGAGGGTTACTGTAAATGTATGTGCCCGCTGTGCACCGTTCCCCTGATGCCTCCGGGGGGGCGTTTGCACTGATGGCTTGGGCCCGCCATCGCTGCTTGCAGCTATATTTTTCATTGTGTTTTTCTCTCTTACTATTAAATCTAAAATTAAGTAGAAAAAAATGTTTGTTTAATTGCGTGACTAAAATAAATAAATAAATACAACGCAGAAGCATTAGTGACAGTACATGCACATTTACACACACATACATGCAATTCAAAAGAATAAATAACAAATTATATGATGTCATTCATCAAATATTAAAGTATTTACAGTCTAATTATTTATTATCCCATCCGTCCTCACACACATTAAATGTTTTGTTTCTTCTACCAATTATTGTGTGAAAATTATTAGTATAACTCTCTCAAACACACACACTCTCTCTCTCTCTCACACACTCACTCTCTCAAACACACACACACACTCTCTCTGTCTCACTCACACACACACACACACTCTCTCTCACACACACACACACACACACTCTCTCTCTCTCTCACACACTCACTCTCTCAAACACACACACACACTCTCTCTCTCTCACTCACACACACACACACACACACTCTCTCTGTCTCACTCACACACACACACACACTCTCTCTCTCTCACACACACACACACACACACACTCTCTCTCACTCACACACACACACTCACTCTCTCTCAAACACACACACACACACACTATAACATGGCACGATTGGCTGTGATATAAAGCAGAGTAAACTGAGCGAGAAGAAGATGAGATTTACTCAGTGATGTGGAATGGAAGAACTGATCAATAGTCAGTCAGACGTTGTTGGTAGACTGGCATTGAAATAGATGGAAAGATTCTGTCCATTTCTAGTGTTTCTGAATGATCTGTCATCATGTGTGTGTTTAGTGCAGTCTGTGGTTTCTGTCAGGAGATGTGTAAAGTAGATTCCAGTTCAGACTCCGAATCAGAGTCAACCCCGAGATGGTCTGATGTCAGCAGCAAGGTATTTTTGATGAAGATCAACCTCAAACATTCAAACATTATAAACGGCATGATCTGTTGATCTGTTGGCTGGCGTCAGGGCTGTGAAAGCAGCGCTCCAGAAGCTCCTCAGAAGCTCCAGCGTGTCACTGCACAAAACTACCAGCAGGTAAACACCTGCTTCATTGCTGGAGTTACAAACCGAGTCTCTATGTGACCCGTGATCTCTGAGCTTCTGACGCATGGACGTATTTCCAAGAGGAAGTTCTTTCTGGGGGTGTGCACATCGATGCTGCAGTATCGATATATCGACACTCAGAGGATACTATTGTGGTATCGATATACAGTGGGTACGGAAAGTATTCAGACCCCCTTAAATTTTTCACTCTTTGTTATATTGCAGCCATTTGCTAAAATCATTTAAGTTAATTTTTTTTCCTCATTAATGTACACACAGCACCCCATAATAATAAGGGCCTAATTCATTAGAATATGACTGACAAATTAATAAACTAATTTCATCTTATTTCAATATAAAAACATATTTCATTTAACAATAACATGGCCAGATACAATAACAATAAACAGCTAGAATGGGAAAAGAGATGGTAATAACGGAAATTGCATGTTATTTCCTCGGTAATAATGTAGATATTACCATGGTATCTGTATGAATTGAAATAATTACAGCCTTCATTACTCAAAGCGTATATAGATGACAATTACATCTATATATGAAGAGTTTATTTTCAAAAACAGATACATTTTCAAAAATCATGTTTTTTATTGTGTAATCATGTTTTTATTGTGTTAGTTAGCTGTAATTATTAGTTATTTTTTAACCTAATCAAAATAACCCAACTAAAGGTTGAGATTAACTGGAATGCAGGATGAAAAAACATGATTTCAGAGAATTGTTAAAAATGGAGTTATCTGTTTTTGCAAATAAACTCTTCATATGTATTGAAATATAATTAATATACTAATATGCAGTGCTACATAGGCCTAGGTAAAAGAGGGATAAAATTCAAAAGATGTGTCGATGAGCATACAAAGCTTCAGATTTACAGTGTAATGTCTATTTATTCAAATAATGTTTTACTATGGCATGTCACATCAGACCCCGTCACATCAGGCCTGTCACATCAGACCCCGTCACATCAGACCCCGTCACATCAGACACCGTCACATCAGACCCCGTCACATCAGGCCCCATCACATGTGACGAGGTCTGATGTGACGAGGTCTGATGTGACGGGGTCTGATGTGACGGGGCCTGATGTGATGGGGCCTGATGATGGTCGGCCATTTTAAACTGCCATTACTCAGCCTGCTAGCATGCTAGCATAAAAACTGTTAACATGCAATCAAGGAATTTCAGTAACTTTTTTAGACATGTTTTGGATTTTTAAAAAATTCATTATTTTCTGGGATGTTTTACCGTGACAGGGGCTGACCCTTTAGCTTGTCCTCCTCAAAAAAATCATACAAAAACAAGCTTAAAATCCTACAATTCAATGACAGAACTCCGCCTTGATCAGTGTCAGCCTCACCTCAGTCAAATTATGTCACTTCCTTTGAGTCATACCTTTAAAGGCGAATTACACACAGTTTATGTTGAGTTTTATGTAAACGTGACAGGACTGACCGAAAA
>NW_015507049.1:72026-72639 GCF_001515645.1 Sinocyclocheilus grahami
GAGGTGACGGGGCCTGATGTGACGGGGCCTGATGTGACGGGGTCTGATGTGACGGGGTCTGATGTGACGGGGCCTGATGTGACGGGGTCTGATGTGACGGGGTCTGATGTGACGGGGTCTGATGTGACGGGGTCTGATGTGACGGGGTCTGATGTGACGGGGTCTGATGTGACGGGGTCTGATGTGACGGGGTCTGATGTGACGGGGTCTGATGTGACGGGGTCTGATGTGACGGGGTCTGATGTGACGGGGTCTGATGTGACGGGGTCTGATGTGACGGGGTCTGATGTGACGGGGTCTGATGTGACGGGGTCTGATGTGACGGGGTCTGATGTGACGGGGTCTGATGTGACGGGGTCTGATGTGACGGGGTCTGATGTGACGGGGTCTGATGTGACGGGGTCTGATGTGACGGGGTCTGATGTGACGGGGTCTGATGTGACGGGGCCTGACGTGATGGGATCTGATGACGGTCGGCCATTTTAAACTGCCATTACTCAGCCTGCTAGCATGCTAGCATAAAAACTGTTAACATGCAATCAAGGAATTTCAGTAACGTTTTTTAGAAATGTTTTGGATTTAAAAGATTTTCATTATTTTCTGGGATGTTTTA
>NW_015507049.1:72649-74119 GCF_001515645.1 Sinocyclocheilus grahami
TGATCAGCGTCAGCTTCACCTCAGTCAGATGATGTCACTTCCTGTGAGCCATACCTTTAAAGGCGCATTACACACATTTCATGATGAGTTTTATGTAAACATGACAGGACTGACCGAAAACATGGGTACAGTTGTAAAATAGAATTGATTTGTAGAATTTATGTATAATTTCATGTTTTTAATCAGTTGATGTGAATGATAACAACTTAAACTTGTTATTGATGGAGTTTGTAAATAACAGTTTTTAGCATAACAAAACTATGTAGGTCCAATTTGGCTGAGGACAAGAACAGGATTTGTAATTTTCAAAAGTGTTTTTAATAAATTAAAAAATATCTGAGAAACTAATGAACGACATATTCCTTTACAAACAACTCGCAGAAATCAACCATCAGTCAGTTTTAGACATTTTTTGGATGTAATACTTTTTATTCACTGTAACAAGTCAAGGACAGATGATGTACATTTCTGCTAGAATGTCCCACAGGAGAGTTTTCAGGGAGGCAAACCCTATCCAGCTACAAAGAGCAGTCATTAGTTCACTTATGTACTGTACTCCCGGTCCCTTTCGTAACCATTAGGCGAATAAGAATAAATATAAAGTGTGTGTTTGTGTGGGGTGTCCTGGTATTCCTTACGTTATAGGGACAAAACGTTACCACAAGTATAGTAATACTAATACACGTAGACTTCCTGTGAATGATAACAACTTAAACTTGTTATTGATGGAGTTTGTAAATAACAGTTTTTAGCATAACAAAACTATGTAGGTCCAATTTGGCTGAGGACAAGAACAGGATTTGTAATTTTCAAAAGTGTTTTTAATAAATTAAAAAATATCTGAGAAACTAATGAACGACATATTCCTTTACAAACAACTCGCAGAAATCAACCATCAGTCAGTTTTAGACATTTTTTGGATGTAATACTTTTTATTCACTGTAACAAGTCAAGGACAGATGATGTACATTTCTGCTAGAATGTCCCACAGGAGAGTTTTCAGGGAGGCAAACCCTATCCAGCTACAAAGAGCAGTCATTAGTTCACTTATGTACTGTACTCCCGGTCCCTTTCGTAACCATTAGGCGAATAAGAATAAATATAAAGTGTGTGTTTGTGTGGGGTGTCCTGGTATTCCTTACGTTATAGGGACAAAACGTTACCACAAGTATAGTAATACTAATACACGTAGACTTCCTGAGGACATTCGAGGGACAGCTGAAGATGAAGAAAAAAACGGTCTGTTCAAAATTAAGAAAGAAGTAAAAAATATGCACAGTTTATGTTGTTGGTATTTTAGTTTATTTTATTAAGATTTCTGTTATTTAATCAATATTTTTGTAAGAAGGTTGTTTAAACATTTTTATTTGTTGTTAAATTAGCTTTTCTAATAAATGAGTTATTAATGGCCAGTATGTGTATGTAATTTGCCTTTAAGTGTAATAAAAATAAAAATAAAAATAAATAAAT
>NW_015507049.1:76143-85710 GCF_001515645.1 Sinocyclocheilus grahami
AAATAAAATGGCTACTACATGAACTCCATTGGTTTTGTGAAAGAAATGCCAAATTTGTCAACACCGTCAGATGTCACCACCATAAGATTTTGTGTTCCAGTGATATATCAAAATACTTAAATGTGACTCTTGAATAAAAGCTTTATAAACAATAACATACTCACTGTTTGTTGTTTGTTTTAATACAGTAATTGACTGATTCAATGTATTTGATAGTTAAAATTACTACAAATTCAGGTTTTCATCACCTCCGTCAGATATATCAATTAACTCCCTCAGTTCTGTCACCTCCGTCAGCTGAATATTTTGATAATATTTCATTATGATATTTTATATTTGTTGTGGAATTATTGGTCTCATGTGAAAGTGTAATCTGTCTGCTAACACCAGAATGTGTTTTGAAATGTTAAAAACATCTTGAATGCTGTTAAAGATAAAGCTGAAATTATATTACACAGTCCAAGCTAAAAAAAAAGCACATTTTGTTAAAAAAGAGAAAAGTTGGGAGGTTGTATCAAAGCATAGCTCAGTAGCTTAGTACATATAAGATACATAAATGTAGTTTCATTTCTACGAGTACAAGGTTTTATTTTTTCAATTTTGCACCCTGTTTTGTCCCACTTCTCAAGAATGACAACACACCCTGAAACATATAAAGAGGCTGAACAAAAACAAGCTGCCCAGTCTCCCTCTGTCCGACACTACAGGAGAGTTTTCAGGGAGTACAAAGAGCACAGTCATTATTTACTGTACTCCCTGTCTCTTTCGTAACCATTAGGCGAATAAGAATAAATATAAAGTGCGTGTGTTTGTGTGTGCGTTTGTGTGGGGTGTCCTGGTATTCCTTACGTTATAGGGACAAAACGTTACCACAAGTATAGTAATACCAATAAATTCTGACTTCCTGAGGACATTTTAGGTCTCCATGAGGGAAAGTTGAAGATGAAGAAAAAATGGTCTGTTTTATTGAGATGCACCTGTATATATATATATATATATATATATTTAAATTAACGTTATTTTGAAAAATCACATACACATTTAAAATTACAAGCAGTATCGGTATCGTTAAAATTGTAACAAAAAGTATCGGTATCGCATGAAAAATATGTGGTATTGCCCATCCCTAGTTCTTTCCCCCGTCAGTCAGGCGACGTGCATGATGGGATGCAGAGGAAGCTGAAATTAACGTTATTTTGAAAAATCACATACACATTTAAAATTACAAGCAGTATCGGTATCGTTAAAATTGTAACAAAAAGTATCGGTATCGCATGAAAAATATGTGGTATTGCCCATCCCTAGTTCTTTCCCCCGTCAGTCAGGCGACGTGCATGATGGGATGCAGAGGAAGCTGAAGTGCATCAGTGATGTGGAGCTGGGAAGCGTGGCTTTCTGAGCTCAGGATGAAGAGACAGCACTGCACACGAATCAGCGACATGACATCAGTGTCACTGTTTAGTCGTTTGGAAATAGAGACACTTTAATAAGAGAGAAAGAGGCTTGTTAAAATCCATTTGAGAAGAGTTCTTCATTCCCGACTACAGGTGCAACACAATAAATCAAGACTATTAAACCTAACTGTAATTCATGATTTCTTGAGTAAAATGCTCAGTTTCATCTCAGGATGTTACAATGAGTTTGCCTTTATGCACAGTGAGCAACCATCTCTATAATGGCAAACAGCTGGTGACTAGAGCAATACATCTAGATTTGTCATGATGAATAATAATGTCTGCAGAAAACCGTTTCGCTCATAAACATGAGTGCAGTGGAGAGATTTATTTTATTTGCATCCAAAGAGAGAAGAGCATTTGAAGAACTCCTGTTCCATGATGTTAATGTTTGTAGACCATTATGTTTATATACGGTTTTTCATTCGAATGCTTGTTTCATAAGCCTTTTCAACATTATGACCCAGTCTGCAGAAGCAAAACTGAAAGTTCAGCATCCGCTGCAATTGCACACAGCTCATGTTTATTCATCATGGCGTGAAAAAGTGCATTTCTCTGGATTGTGTGGCGTGTAAGAGTACGTCAGCGCTCCAGCTGAACCTATAATCAGCCTCACACACTCAGAAGAGCACTTGAAGCCAGGGTTCCTCTGATGCAGTGCTGGAGGCAGAGGGTTCGACTAACACTGCTTGTGCTTTCCTGAATTCAGTTTAGCAGGACTCTGGAGAAGCTTTTTTCAGACAGATGGTATGTTAGGACATGTACGTTCCTACAGGCTCAAATGAATTAACAACAGACATGAAATACATTCTAAATGAGCTTTATTGGAATCCACCAATCATGCAAAACTTCAATCAACTTCCATTTTCCCATCTAAAACACAATCCCATCTGTTCTAAAACATCTGCCTCCGAAACCCCAACACAATCCAACGTGCGTCTGACTCTCTAAACTCTCTCCAGTTAAACACGACATGCAAAGCTGTGATTCACCTACATACGCTTCTGTTCACTACACTAACAGGAATGATTAGTAAAGATAAGCGGCATCTAGTCGGTGCAGAGGATGGCGACTCCGCGCTCGTAGAAGTGATGCGGGTCTTCTTTGGTGGCGATGTCGAAGTCGACGGTGAAGATGAGGTCGGAGCGTGTGAAGTTCAGATACACGGGCAGCGTGACCTGCAGAGAACACGGAGAGAAAGACTGTGAATCAGGAAGGAAAGCAGAAGATCAGAGCAGCGTTCAGGGTTCAGACTGACCATGCTCCTCTTCTCGGTGTTGCTCTGCTTCATCCAGTGCAGCTGCGTCAGCGGCAGTTCAGTGGAGATGCTGGTGGACAGAGAGAGCTTGTTGTTGGCGCAGGTGGCCCCCTGCAGCTTCAGACCTGCGCACAGACAGACAGACAGAACGCTCTGAGACCCAGCAGACACTGACACGCTCCTCATCTCTCTCTCGCGCCGCTCTCACCTCTGATGCCGAAGCTGCAGGCGTCCAGCGCCGCTCCCTGCGCAGACGTCACGTTCACCTCCAGACACAGCTCCTCCAGAGACCAGCTGTTGACCTGAGCCACGTACTGACGCGTGGCTGTGATGTAGGCCTCCGGCACGAACAGACCGCCCAGGTTCACATGGATGTTCTGCAGGAGAACAACAGCCAGTTCAACACTTAGAGAGCTGGAGAGGAGACCACGCCGTCCTGCGAGTTTTCTGCAGCACTTTATTCAATCCAGAATGAGTCCGAGCAGCTTCACAGTGATAAGGAACACCGCACCCAACTGCGTTTCAAAAACCATGTTTTAATTGCGATCATGATTTCTGCTTCTCTTGATTTATTAAGCTTAACTGTCTGCAATAGTTGCCTGCTGACTATTAATCCTGAAACATTTAATTTGGCATGTGCATGATGGAACTTGGATGGAACTGAGTGAAATATTCAGAAAGGAATCAGTCCAGTCTGACCCGTGTTGCAGGCTGGAATTAAACCACATCACGCTGGTTTCTCAAGGTTTCTTCCCCATTTCTGTCACCGATGGAGTTTTGGTTTCTTGCTGCTGTCACCTTTGGCTTGCTTAGTTGGGGACGCTCAGTAACCAAGCTCTTTATAGATTACCCAACCTCATCATTGTTGGCCTTTACACAGTTATTAAACTGCTCTGAATCAGCAATGAACTGATTTCAACTGAATGACTTTTTAGAGCTGCTTTACAGCAGAATTGAACTTTGTTTGCATCACTGAATCACTATTTTCTTGTTTATCACTGTAAAGCTGCTTTGAAACAATCTGTACTGTATAAAGCGCTCTAGAAATAAAGGTGACTTGACTTTGGTAACAAGCTTTCTTGGTTGAGTTTAAATCCTCCATTCAGAGCTTTCCTCTTAAACCGAAACTTCCAGCCCAGTGGTTTACTTAATCTTCCCAACCTGGCAACCACTCACACACTCTCTATGATCTGAAAAATCATGTTAAGTTGGAGTTTAGCGATCTCTATTGAGCTAGTGATAATCGTGTAATACAGCCAGTCTGTTAGCTGTGACTAAAGCATGCGAGTCGATGTTCTCGATCTGTGCCGAGGCTCAGTCCGGTCTGATGTGTGTGTTTTTGACACCTTGAGCTCTTTAGCGCCGCCGCTGGCCGCTCCCTGTGAGATCTGCTGCAGCTGCTTGATCCGCTCGCTGAAGTCTGCCACCCACTGGATGACGGTCATGGCTGCGGGGACGGTGTAGCGGCTCCAGCTGCGGGGCAGGATGCCTGCGGAGCACAGCACAGCGCTTCAGTGACCCGGCGCACACAGACACTGATCTGAAGGGTCAGAGGTCACTCCGCTGACTCACCTTTGACCAGGTCGTTGATGAGCGTGCGCAGGTCGTTGGTCTGCTTCTTCTTGCCCTCGCACACATGCACCACATCGGTGAGATCCTGACGCACGTCCTGCAGCATCCGCGAGCCCATCTTCACCTCGCGCTCGAAGAACCGGAACAGAGGATCCTGGGAAGAACAGACGCTTTCAGGAAGTCAACAACAAAACACGGAGCGTTTGATCAGACACAATCTGAGCTGCCATCGGGGGCACCTTTGCAACACAACTTCTAAATCCTGATTAATCACATGAAATGAAACAATGTGTTCTTCACATTCTCTTAGAAAAGCGCCATTTAAAACATTAGAAAATGAACTGTAACAGTGTTTCTCAAAGTCTGTGAAGCATGAATGAACTGATCATCTGACATCATGGTCGAGTGCACCTGCAGGCCGTACCTTGATGTTCTCCACGGTGCGTTTGAGCGGGCTCACAGACTCCGGGATCAGCTGCAGCCAGTTACGAGCCGTGGTGTGAAGCGTCCTCATCCAGGCCGGCTGCGCGTCAGACGAGGACGTGCTGCGCTGCTTCTTCTCCGTCTCGTACGCCAGATCGTCCTCATCCTCCAACATCTGCATTTTCAGCAGCTTCCCCATCATGTCAATGCCTGAGCGGGAGGAAGGAGCGGCCGCGGGAGCAGGAAGTGAGGTACGGGAGGGAGACACCCACAGGAAGTGAAGGAGGGAGATCAAATTAACAGCTGGACAAAACTTGGAACGTTCAGGCATTGTGTTAATAAGGAGGTTCAAAAAGAGTTACTGGAAGGCTTGCCACGGTCTGATCCGGCTAACACTTGGTGCAAATCAGGAAAACTTTCTGAATGAAGCCGGACTGAATGGAACTTAATTACGTGTAATCGCCTGATGAAGAGTTTCAGTGGTGGACAATTTAATCTGATGCAATTTTTTACTTTTCATTTATAGTTAAAATATCCAATTCAAATAAAACCGCCAGTCAGATGACCCCAAAGCACCACCTGGCGTTCAGTGCACTGAAGTAAAGTGAAAGCGGTGCACCGTGGCAAGTCCAGCGTCTGTTGATCACGAGCGCATCGCTGAGGATGACATGCGTTTGAGCAGGACTGAACTGAAGTGTGAGGAGAAACATGACGCAGGGCTGGTGACATGACGGCAGTGAAATACAGCTACTGGAGGCTGAGGAGACAGAAGGACACCCGCTCCGCTGCGTGCAGCGCTAACGGCTCTAGCACACGCAGCCGAGGAGGCGTGCTCTGATGACGAAAGCCTGTGAAACTGACAGTGACCTCGAGACAGACAGACAGAGAGGAGGCGAGAAGGGTCAGAGTTCAGGAGTAAACACCGTCCTCATGACAGCCCCACAGACGCTCGTACCCTGAGTAGTGAGCAGGACCTTCTCCGCGTTACTCGGCAGACCCAGCCATGATGGAGTCTGAGTGTCCGGCAGCAACTCCACCCAGTGAATGAACTCCTCACGCCTGCACCACAGAAACACAGACACATCTTACAAACACTGCCTTATAACGTGCTTTATCCAGTACCAAGCGTTTCAGCTTCACAGGTTAATGGATCAAAATTCACCAATTATGAAAATATTGTTCCAGCTAAGTAATGAGTGAATCACATGCAGGGCGACTCTGTATAGACTTCTGTCTGAACTGCATTCACAACAGACAATGGATCTTTCTTGCTTGTGAAATTTGACTGTGATCGCATTTTAGTTGCTCTAGCTTTTAACTTCTTTATTTCACCACTGTCTGTAAAGCAGAGCACGACACCAACAGAACACACAGAAACATGATTAAACTGAAAGGTCTGCGCTGACCGGATCCCGTCGGGCATCTTGATGTCCTTGTGTCCGTCCACTTTGAGCGCCAGCTTGAACTCGCTGTCGAAGCTGCTGGTGGTGAAGAGACGCTCCAGGAAGGTGTTGAGCAGCCGCTGGTCGAACTCGTTGTCGATGCGTCCTCCGTAGATGGACTGGGCCATCAGCGTCCTCAGCGCCGCCCACGGGATCTTATCCGGAGAGATGTTCTGCCGGCCCTGCGGAGAACGACAGGCACTCAGTGCCTCACACACAGATACCGATACAGCACAACAGACATGAGGAACAGACTCGAACCTTCGCTGTATCGTCCAGCCAGGTGTCCACCGTGTCGCAGGCCGAGCGCAGATCCGACTCTCCGAACTCGTACTTCTTAGACCAGCCCAGCGGGGCGTAACGCAGGCGCTCCTGGATGACGGCGTGGAACCAGGCCAGGAGGAAGTACAAGCGAGCTCTTTCGTTTGGAGACTGAGAGAAGAGACCGACGGCAGGTGTGAGCAAACAACAACAAACAAACTAAGAGGAGATTCTGAAGTGAACATCTGGCAACATTCAGAAAAAATGCTGCTGATTTAGATTCATCTGAAGAAGCTCACAGACAACCGCAAACACTGACAGAAGACCGTATATCATTATACTCTCACCACGCATCACAAAATGCACATTTTTATCAAAGTGATTTCTGAAATATAACGGTCCTTATGACAATGTCCCGTCACAAATGTGCTATGTTTCGCAGGTCACACAAATAAAGTAAATATGCATCTGATTGAGTGCACTGGAGATCATCTGCAGCGGCTGCACTCACCTTACACATGCGCGCCACAGGAATACTGCTGAACGTGCGCAGCATATTAGCCTTCATCCCGGGAGGAGGCTCGAACACAAAGATACGTCCGGCCCGCAGCAGGTTCACAGGGACCTGAGGGAGATACGGTCAACATCAGACGACTCATTCCTCATGACAGCACACGGTGAGCACAGGAAGTGATGCGTGACCTTGGGGTTGATCTCCATGGTGAGGAAGAGCCGGAAGCAGGCATGCGGCTGCATGGAGTGAAGCTTCTTCTCCAGCTGCATCAGCCAACCGGGAGCCAGATGAACGTTCTCCAGCATCACCCACCTGACACACAAACACACGTCAGATCACGTGACCAGCAGACCTGACCAATCAGGAGTGAGAAGGGTCAGCTGATCTCCTCTCACCTGCCGGACTTCACCGCTGTGTTGATGTCTCTGTCGGCTTTATTGAAGCCTTCGGCAGAACCTGAAGATGGACCACATGTGTGTTACTTCACTAGTTTAACAGGGACTATCCAGAAAGACACTACAGCACAGCACTGAGCAGCAGACTCTCTCTCTATCATTTATACTTCCAGCTGGTAGCTGATTTGCAGAAACTGTCACTGGTTAGGCTTTTACGAAGAACCTAGTAAATACAACCAACTAACAATCTGAAATTTAAAACAGAAAAAATACAATGGAATCAGCTTAAGCCAGTTTTTTTTTTTATAGCATATATTGATTTTTTTTTTTTACACTTTTATGAGTTTTTCTAGACTGTCTAGATGGTTGTGGTCAGTGTTGGGGAAAATTACTTCTAAAAGTAACACATTATGATATTGTGTTATTCCATGAAAAAGTAGCTAATTGCGTTACTTAGTTACTTTTTACGGGAAGTAATGCATTACGTTTCTTTGGTGTTACTTTTTGTCACCTGGGCTGTGTTTGGTCATTTGTTTTTAACAAACAACCCAAACGTTATATTTTTGGCAACTGTAAAGACCCTTTCACACCAAAAGTGAAATGAATAATCCTCAGGCTGAAGGAATAGCCTCTGCACTTACTCCCGATTTCTCTCAACGCAGGGTCAGTGAACCTTACACATGCGCGCCACAGGAATACTGCTGAACGTGCGCAGCATATTAGCCTTCATCCCGGGAGGAGGCTCGAACACAAAGATACGTCCGGCCCGCAGCAGGTTCACAGGGACCTGAGGGAGATACGGTCAACATCAGACGACTCATTCCTCATGACAGCACACAGTGAGCACAGGAAGTGATGCGTGACCTTGGGGTTGATCTCCATGGTGAGGAAGAGCCGGAAGCAGGCATGCGGCTGCATGGAGTGAAGCTTCTTCTCCAGCTGCATCAGCCAACCGGGAGCCAGATGAACGTTCTCCAGCATCACCCACCTGACACACAAACACACGTCAGATCACGTGACCAGCAGACCTGACCAATCAGGAGTGAGAAGGGTCAGCTGATCTCCTCTCACCTGCCGGACTTCACCGCTGTGTTGATGTCTCTGTCGGCTTTATTGAAGCCTTCGGCAGAACCTGAAGATGGACATGTGTTACTTCACTAGTTTAACAGGGACCATACAGAAAGACACTACAGCACAGCACTGGTGGCTTTTACTAAGAACCTAATAAACACAACCAACAAACAATCTGAAACTTAAAACACAGAAAAACTGCAATTGATTCAGCTTAAACCAGATTTTTAATAGCATATTGAATTTTTTTGAGTTTTTCTTGACCGTCTAGATGGTTGTGGACAGTGCTGGGGAAAGTCACTTTAAAAAGTAATGCATTATGATATTGTGTTACTCCATGAAAAAAGTAACTAACTGCGTTACTTTATATGGAAAGTAATTAGTGCTGGGCAACTAGGGTTTGTTCCTTTTAACCGGTTAACCGTTAACCGACCGTGAAGAATTTTGACCGAGTAATACAATCAGTTAAACGGTTTAAAAAGTTTAGTTTTTTTTCTTTAAAATAGTAATTTATCAATATTTAAAAAGGTTTGCTGAATGGTTGAAATACGCTATGCGTATTAAAAAAAAAAGTGTTTTTTTAAAGAGGAAAAAAAAAAACGTCACATTTTATTATTTCATTCAGAAATAGGCCTAATGCCGACACGAAATGTTTACAAACATTATAATAAACACTGTAAATATAGCTAGGCTATTTTAGTTCCCCTCACTCCACAACAAAGCCTTTCAATTAACAGCATTTAGAAAAGAACAAGAATGAAAAAGATAAGAAGCTACAGCAATAGAAATGACAAGCCAAAACGAATTAATTTAGGCTAAAACGAAACTGAAACCAACGTTGCGTCTCTCATTCCACACAAAATCAAATGTTTCCGTATTCGCGATGTATTTGAATGGCAAATTATGATTTATCATGTAGCCTAACTACTTCACTGGCGTTCCAATATCCACGTAAAACAAAATGGTTTGCATAAATCATTCACGGCGGTACCGTGATGACACTTAACGGCACAGATTTTGCCGGCGCAATCACTTGAGGTTTTTCCTTCTAACAGTGGAAGCAACTACTCCTTTTAGTCCTAAAGATAATCGGAATTGTAAAAGGTTTGCCTTTATTTGTGTACATTCACAATAAAAAAAAAATCTTTGTGCTTTTGTAAAATAAGCCTAAAGAAAA
>NW_015507049.1:87121-97064 GCF_001515645.1 Sinocyclocheilus grahami
GACACCGCTTTCTGCCGTCTGGTCTCCTTTCGCGCAGCACAACAATGAACCCAAACTCTGCATACTAGGCTACTTGTTGCAGTTTTTCTTTCGTTTTCTTAATTTATTATTCAAGTAAAAATATATTTCTCGTATAGGCCTATTTATGTTATATACAGTATATAGCCTAGCTTTATGATGTTTTTGTCCGCTGGCAGAAGCGCTGCAGGTGCGTGATGTGATATGAAGACCAGTGAATCCTCATGTTCTGTTGTTTGCTGCTAATGTAAAATTAATCCCCGGGAAACAAATGTTAGTATTTTTTAATGGGTCACAGGCACTTATCCTTTCTAATTTAATTAAAATAATCTTGTCGGTTAACGGTTAATAATCGGTTAACAAGCGTCGGTTAGGAAAAATAACCGAAATGAATATCCCTATGGGCAACGATTAATCGCATCCAAAATAAAAGTTTGTGTTTACATAGTATGTGTGTGTACTTATGTGTATATATAAATAAACACACATGTATGTATACATTTAAGAAAAATATATGATGTTTATATATTAAATATATTTATATATAATATAAATGATATGAATAAATATATACACGTAATTATTTTCAAAATATATATACACACATACAGTATATATATATATATAGATATATACAAAAGTGTTTACATAGTATGTGTGTGTACTTATGTGTATATATAAATAAACACACATGTATGTATATATTTAAGAAAAATATATGATGTTTATATATTAAATATATTTATATATAATATAAATGATATGAATAAATATATACACGTAATTATTTTCAAAATATATATACACACATACAGTATATATATATATATAGATATATACAAAATATACGTGTGTGTACTGTGTGTATTTATTACGTAAACAAAAACTTTTATTTTGGATGCGATTAATCGTTATGTTAATTACATTAAAGTTATGCATTACATTACTTATGCGTTATTTTTTGTCACCTGGGCTGCGCTTGGTTATTAGTTTTTTTAATAACAAACAACCCAAAAGTAATTTTCTTGGCAACTGTAAAGGCCCTTTCACACCAAAAGTGAAATGAATAATCTCAGGCTGAAGGAAGAGCTTCTTTTTCATTACTTTACTAGTTGGTCGAAAAAGTAATTTCCCAACACTGGTTGTGTACGTACCGATGGAAATGGAGGTGATGTGTTTGTTCTGCTCAGCTGCGAGATCCCGCACCAATCCGCTGGCATCGTATCCGGGCACGGAGCACATCAGCACCGGCGTCCCCGGCTTCACCTGCACACACAAGCACTAATGCAGCATCCGCAGCATCACAGCGTCAGCACACCACAGACACGCATCCCTACCTCACTGTCCACGATGTTAGCCAGGTCCAGCGGCTGTTCGATGATGGCCATGAAGTTTTCTCCCATGACTTTAGACACGAAGATGTGTGTCATGGCCAGCAGACGGTCGGGTCTGAACGCCTGGATCAGCAGCAGCTGGTGGACGGCCTGACCGATCAGAGCTGAGGACAAACATCAACAAACACGAGTCAGTCCTGCAGTCTCTCACAGGCAGCTGCGTGTGGAAATGCATTGTACTCACTGGACGTCTTCTCTTCGGTCCACAGATATGGCACTGACAGCTCCGGCGAGTTGCTCTCGATCCACATGAAGAATTGCTGGAGGACAGAAAGGCATTGTACATTCAGATGCTCTGCGGTGAAGAACAGACGCGTACAGGACAGACAGACGAGAGACGCTCACCTCGTCGGCCTGCACTTTGGCCACCAGGTCTTTAAACGCAGGCAGACGGCTGAGGCGCACCATGGCTTCGGACTGCTCGCTGCTCAAACCCTTGACTTTCGGCACCGTCGTCCCCCTCAACACGATCTCTTTCCCACGCAAGAAGTGCTGGAACTCTGCGTCGAATGACGGCTCGCTGAGAAACACGAGAGGAAACATCTGAGCTGCACATCCTCAGAAATCAAACAGCTCTGATCTCCATCCACTAGCTCATGTGTGTCTGTTCAGCGTCTCACTAGTCGATCACAGGCCTAAGCTTCATTTACACGGAGAAACCAAGAGCGTCATCCGATTCAAACGCACTACACGTGAAGTTCATGGGAAACTTATTACACGACTAATGAAGGACGAGGAGGATATTAAGAAGAACACTGAATTCAAGTGGAGATTAACTCCCTTATAGAAGAAAGTGCATTTGTGAAATCTGAAAGCTTTGTACCTGGTCATGCCCTTCAGGTTGATTCGTGAGAGCAGCATGGCAAACGTGACGTGGTCCTGATGCAGCATGCCTCGAGCGACTCGGTTAAACGCCACCTAAACAGAAAAACCACCACACGTTACTAAATATTTCCTAAACAATGGCCCTTAACAACAAAGGCGATGCAAAACAAAGAACATCACAATGCATAATTTCAGCAATGTGACATTCTACTACAGTTAAATCAACTAAGTTCTTTAAATCGTTATGATACTTCTAATATGGTGAATGGCGTCCGATTCTTTCCCAAACATCTGTTCTGGGAGTGTGTAAGTTTGGTGAGCGGGTACAAAACTATTTACAGCAGCAACAAATGCACATGTGCACCGATCCACTGTAATTATTCCACTCAACTGTAGGGGGCTCTAAAGTCACAAAAATACATACAGTTGCTTTAACTAATCTGCGGTTACTTGTACAGTTAAATGGGTGTAAGTTCAGCAGAAAACATACTAGAAATAGAGTCAGGTGGACTGTATCTGCATCATTTAATGATTGCAGGTTTGCATAAAATTAGTTTTTTTTTGTATTTCCCTGTGGGTTTTTATTAACTGAACATTTGCGTTTGGCGTGAAAGGCCTTCAGTCCTCAGAAGCAGCGTTCCTCACCTGGAACAGGTCTTTGGTGATGTGAGACAGACGCTGTGTGTGGTCGCTCACGCTCTTCAGGTTGGAGTTCTCGTATAATACAGTGTGGTAGATATCCAGGAAGAACTGCAGCGAGTACTGATACAGGAAGTGCATCTGTGAAAGAGACGGATCCAGCATGAGCCAGAGTTCACACACGCAAATGCACACACACACACACACACACACACACACACACACACACGCGCACTCTTGCACGCAGACTCACTCTCACACACTCTCGCACTCACTCATTCTGACTAGGGGTGGGCAATGTGGCCAAATATATAGACATAGCCAAATTAGTTCTCTTTCACTGCTGATTGAGTTTTAACGGCTTAAAATCACTAGATAGAGACGATAGTCCAAAATCTCTGCCGGTTAATCGTGTTAATCGTGTCTGCCGGTATATCGCCCACCCCTAACAGACACACACACACACAGCGATGAGCGCATGAGGAGCGCTGCAGACGTGTGACCTGGTTCAGAGCCTCCATGGTGAAGTAGATGCTGCTGCAGGCCGAGGACAGAGACAGATACTGCTGAGACACCGTCTCCACTTCTTGCATGACGATGTCGGTTTCCTCCACTTTCCTGGTCACCTCCGCCGCCTCCTTCTTCAGGTTCTCCAGGGTGGTGATGATGGTGTCGTCATCCAGGATGCGACCCTTGACCTCATTCAGGGCCTGCAGCAGTGATTTCTCCAGCTGACGCAGACGCAGCTGGAACTCACCTGCGCAGATTCAACAAAAACACTTAAATTTCTACACACTGTAATGAGTTGACAGCACTTCCTGTGACGCTCTCCGTCACTCACCCTGCAGCTTCAGCAGGTCCGATCGCTTCTCGTCCACGTCCGGACGCTCGGCCTTCAGGACCTCGTTGAGACACTGGCTCTGCAGGCTGCTGCGGGTCACGGTGAAGTTCACGAAGGTCACACGCGAGCAAAGGTCAGGAGGGAACTCCACCTGCAAAGACACGTCACAATTCAACCGTTACCGTGTGTTGTGCTGCATAATTAATCAGGAAAATACCTGTGAGCATTTATGATTTCTAAAGCACGTGAGATCTGGGCAATAAGAGCATTACCGTGGGGTCTCGTGTAGAGAGGAAGATGACGAAGGAAGGAGACAGATCGATGTCCTGATCCCCGAGCGTGATGAGCACTCGGCCGCCGGTCCTGCGCACCTCTCGGTTGAGCACCGGGTTCAGTATGGGGTCGTAGCTCTCCACGTCCTGACAGAGAATCAATGAAAAAAAAAGACTTGAATGAGCAAATGAAGGACGGAGCCGGATGGTGTTCCTACAGTAATAATGAGGCCTCGTACCTGCACCAGCAGAGGGTTGCCGAATCTCAGAGCGCTCTCCAAATTCTTCCTGAAGGCATCGTCCAAAAAGCTGGTGCGGGTGATCTTTTTGTCTTTATATTCGTTCATGATGAACTCCGTGGCCTGACCTGATGGGTCGATGATGAGCGGATACCTGCAGAACACAACAGACATGTGAGAAATCAGCAAGAGTCCTTCAGTAACCCACCCGTCTCGTCTCGGCTCTCACCGGTTGAAGCGCTTCAGCATGATGGCGTTCTCGGTGCACAGGTCGTCAGCGGGCAGTGAGTTGGCCTGCCAGCGCAGCCTCTCGTCTGCATTGGACAGATACTCCGTCCTGGCGATGTCCGTGCGGAACTGGACGGGAGAAAGCGCAGGTTTCAGGATCTAAAGCTCTCAGTGCTGCATTATGGCAATGATTGCAGGTTTGCATAAAATTAGTTTTTTTTTGTATTTCCCTGTGGGTTTTTATTAACTGAACATTTGCGTTTGGCGTGAAAGGCCTTCAGTCCTCAGAAGCAGCGTTCCTCACCTGGAACAGGTCTTTGGTGATGTGAGACAGACGCTGTGTGTGGTCGCTCACGCTCTTCAGGTTGGAGTTCTCGTATAATACAGTGTGGTAGATATCCAGGAAGAACTGCAGCGAGTACTGATACAGGAAGTGCATCTGTGAAAGAGACGGATCCAGCATGAGCCAGAGTTCACACACGCAAATGCACACACACACACACACACACACACACACACACACACACACACACACACACACACGCGCACTCTTGCACGCAGACTCACTCTCACACACTCTCGCACTCACTCATTCTGACTAGGGGTGGGCAATGTGGCCAAATATATAGACATAGCCAAATTAGTTCTCTTTCACTGCTGATTGAGTTTTAACAGCTTAAAATCACTAGATAGAGACGATAGTCCAAAATCTCTGCCGGTTAATCGTGTTAATCGTGTCTGCCGGTATATCGCCCACCCCTAACAGACACACACACACAGCGATGAGCGCATGAGGAGCGCTGCAGACGTGTGACCTGGTTCAGAGCCTCCATGGTGAAGTAGATGCTGCTGCAGGCCGAGGACAGAGACAGATACTGCTGAGACACCGTCTCCACTTCTTGCATGATGATGTCCGTTTCCTCCACTTTCCTGGTCACCTCCGCCGCCTCCTTCTTCAGGTTCTCCAGGGTGGTGATGATGGTGTCGTCATCCAGGATGCGACCCTTGACCTCATTCAGGGCCTGCAGCAGTGATTTTTCCAGCTGACGCAGAGAAAAATATACTAAGATTATTAACGCATTTAACCCCAGACCTGATGCAGTGTCTATTGATCAGTCATCCTGCATTTATTGATCAGAGTTCAATAAACAAAATAGTTATATTTTAAAAACAGTATTGTCAATATTGCTCATTTCACAAACAAAAAGTTCCAATCGAAGTTACAGCAGAACTGTTGAGCGTCTCTGAACAACACACAGCAGTGATTAATTTCTGAACGAATCCAAGGTTGAGTGAATCGAGCGAGTCAATGATTCAGTGACTCGTTCATAAAGGCAGTCACTTGCTTCGCTTCTGAATGAATCAGCTGTTTGAACGAATTGGTTGAATGAATGAATCAATGACTCACTTTTTAAGACCGTGACTTTCTGCCACCTACTGGAGTTTGTAGTTTCTTATTTAGAGTATCATTTCATTTTTTTAATCTAAAATAAAAAAAATTCTCAATATGGAATCAAAATATTTCTTTCTAAAGCTACTTTGTGCAATGTCTATCGTAATTTTCTTAACAATGACTTCAATTTATGCTGATAAATTACCCCCCAAAAGATTAATGATGTGCCGAATAATCACACATGTAATTAATTAGATTAAAACTTTTTAAAATCGCTTGACAGCCCTAATTTCAATAACTAAAGACATTTGCGTGTTCACAGTCCGTTAATGGTCACATGACATGCAGCTAAACAGAATATCTAACCTATTTTTAGTGTTTTATTTGAAAGGTTTATTTATTCTAACATTACATTTACAATTTTATTGTCAGCTCTTCATTGACTCATGAACCCCGGTTTGGGAATCCATGCGGTGACGTCTGAATGACAGACAGAGTCCGTCTCATACCTGAGAGGAAGTAGTATGAAGGATGATAATACCTCGTGTCCTCAGAGACAAAGTTGACTATGCTGGAGATGAAATTGTCTCTGATAATAACTTGTCTGATCTTTTTCCAGTCACTAGTTTCCTCCCCCAGCAGGAGGCAGATCGACTCTAGAGCCAGTTTAACGGCTGCCGGAGGGTTGGCCATAGCGCGAACCTCAACCAGATGCTGCTTCTTAATCGAGCTGACCGCTAGAGAGGGAATGGAGGTGTGTGGTTTAGGACCATGAGGGCACATGGGTTCACGCGGGGGAGCGGAGCGGCCGCGGAGCCGGAAAGAGGAACCGTGTCACGTGACGAGCCAATCAGAGCTCCGGCCCATCATTCTGGGCCAGCAGTTAATTTGATTTTAAGTTTGTGTCTCGCGCAGAGACGAGGACCACGCTCGTCCTCTTTACACGCTGCTACGCCGCCGCTCCGCACCCCGCAGTCAGTCACCTGATCTCATCAGCAGAAAAGTTCACAATAGTGGGGATGAAGTTCTCGCGCATTATGATGGAGCGAATCTGCTTCCAGTCGGTGGTGCTCTCGCCCAGCAGCAGACAGATGGACTCCAGAGCCAGCTTGACTGCCGCCGGCGGGTTGGCCATCGATCGCACCTCCACTAAGTGCTGCTTCTTAATCGATTTAACAGCTAAACAAGCCACAAGCCGTGAGCAGAGGAAAGAGTGAAGACAGGAAGAGGTTAGCGCAGGGAAAAGACCACCGAACACCGCTGGCAAACAAGAAAGAGCTGAAAGCAGAAAGAACTGAAGGAAATATCCACTGACGTCTCCGGCGACTGACAGTCACGGTTAAAGCACTGCCTGCCACTAGGTGGCGCTTGTTTTAGAGCAGATGTATAAATAGGCGTTTTGATTATTAGCCAAATGTTTCTCAAACATGGAGTGTAAACTCTTGAGGTCATACACGCCTCACCTGGGCTCTTAAAGGTGCTGTATGTAAGTCTTTGACTCTACTAAAGCATAAAAATACCACAATATGTTTGCAGATATTTAAGAAACATGCCAAGTCAACATACTTGTTTATCTGAAAAACCGTTCCGTGTAACCCGCCCACTGCCAGTTTACCCAATTGTATTTCGGCACCCCGGGTTGCTAGTTGGCGGAAAACACTTTTCATTCATCGTCATGTGCGCTCGTTCCTGTTGGTGTAGTCAATCTGGCAACCTGCGTGTGCGTCACGTGCCGGGTGAAAAAAACCCTCTCCAATATTTTGAGTTTGGACTACAATACCTAGTTCAACCACTGGGTGTCAATCCTACATACAGCACCTTTAAACCAGTGAATATTTCCTTAGTGGATCACAACTGACAGGAAAAATGATTTCAAACTGATATTGTATTAAACGTGAGCAGATTCTCTCAACATGTGGATCTGGACAAACAGCAGCACCAGCAGTGGAAGCGCAGAGGAGAGCGGAGCGAACCGTACCGTTCTGAGCCTCGATGACGGCCGGCTCCACCTGGTCCAAATCCTGCTTCACGCTCAGCTGCTTGACTTTAATCACTTCCTGCTGCTTGTAAACTGCTTCCTGTATATCCTGACTCATGACCTGTTAAGCCAAACAACACCAGTCAGGTTATTTACGAGAGCAGCGGCACAAGAGCACTGAAGCGATGCGCTGAACGATGACTCTTGCCTTCTTCTTCTCGGCCTCCTGCTGGTCTTTCACCATCTTCTTCAGCTTGTCGTTGGCAGCAGCGTTCTTGACCTCCAGCTCCTGACTCTTGATCCGCAGGTCGCGCCGCAGCTCCTCCACCTGTGACGTCACACGGTTAATAACGCTAAACGAGCTCATGCGTCTGCACGCGTGATGTCGTGTGAAGCGCGCACCTGATCGACGGTCTCTTTGATTTTGCGCAGACCCACGTTCAGATGCATCTGCTGCTCCTCCAGCTCGCTGCGCTTCTCGTTGAACAGGTTGGCGTAGTGGTTGATGAAGTCCAGGTAGTGTCGCGGGGTGATGGCCATAGTGCGGCCGCCGCGCTTCGCCAGACGGTTGTTAGCCTAACACACACACACACACACACACACACACACACACAGAGAGAGAAATAAAGCATCACAGTGTGCACTGAAACTAGAGCTGCACGATTCTGGATAAATTGAGAATCACGATTTTTTTGGTCTCAAATAGAGATCAAGATTCTCCCACGATTCTTACCTAAAAAAAAAAAAAGTGTAATTTATTAGAGGCTGTGAGAAAATAGTAATTGCTGCAATCTATTTAAAAGAGTTGAATTAATTTGCATGAATGATAACACACACACACAGAGAAATAAAGCATCACAGCATGCTCTGAAAGCAGTATGCACCTCATCAGACTGCGAGCGAGACGCTCTTCTGACCTGGTGCAGCGTCTGATGCACGAACACACAGCCGTTGATGATAGCCTCGCGTGTGTGGGCAGCCACCATCAGTCCAGCCAGAGCAAACACGTGACACCCATCCACCACACAATCACACATTAGCCCTTCTCCGGTTAGTGAGCGAGCACACAGGAGTCAGCATTAGCATTTACTGCATAATACATTCGCAAACAAAGCACCGCTTCCATCCCATGTTCAAAAGAGCAAAACCACTTCTCGGGAAACAGATGCAAGAAATCAACAATAAAATTAAACTTGCTGCACCCGGGAAACCTGTGGCTCTTTTTTCCTACGTAATAAATGACGTGCGCCAGACAAAACGCAAAAAAAAAAAAACGATGCTCACGATAGTTTCACACTTTTTTTAAATTTAAAGGCACATTATGAGTGACAGTCAACAGAACACAAACACGTGCTGAAACAAGTGCCCGCGATGAGGACACTGGGAATCTAAAATAGGAATATTAGTTGAATTTAAAATAAAAATTTGCATTCGAATGCAAAAACAGTGTATTTGAGTTTTAGGTGTGCGTCAGCGAGCTTATCAGCGGCGCGCGAGATACAGTGAGGATGTAAGTGTCGTTGTTGCATTTTAATGTTTTTGTTAGTCTATACCCAGTTGAAGATGCGCCGCTGCTGCGTTTTTCATTCAAAATATTAGAGAAATATAGAAGCTCAATGCGGAGAAGATATTGTTTATGTTAAAACCGAAACCAAGTCATTCACACAACGCATATTCGGCGCATTCTTGAGACGCACAACTACGACTGAACACTCGCGTCTCGCACAAGAGATGAATAGAAAGCCATGTAAAGTTAAGAGGTTCAACTTTTAGAAAACACGTCTGGAGAATTTGGGGTTTTATTCCATTCCACTGCATCTCGTATGTTTTTTAATGCAATCGTGTGATCGGTGCTTTAGCTATTTGTATTAAGCTATGCATAAATACATTATGCTGTTTTGTTCATAATTGTTTATGCAATTTGCAAAATCATATGATTTATAAATATAAGTTTAGACGGTATGCACTTTTTATAGACAGCCGTTATTTTCATTGCATTGAATAAACAGTTTAATGAGGTGCATTATTCTGCTCGTCGCCCTCCTGTGGCCTCAGGAGACACTGAACACCTATTCAACCTGCAGATAAAATCAAATTGAAACATCTCCTTTTTTTT
>NW_015507049.1:97337-126455 GCF_001515645.1 Sinocyclocheilus grahami
ACCCTAGGCTGTAAAATTGTGTATTGTGCATTTTACAGCAAAATGTTAAAGTCTGTATGCTTGATATAGAGAGCTGTAATATAGATCGCACTTTCTCTTTCCGTTTACTCCGTTCATTTAAACGCCAAACTTCAAACTCATCTATGCTGCTTTGTTCATTCTTGAAGTAAACTTTTTCCGGTTTGGTGATTAAATAAATGGTTTTAGACCGCCGCTTGAGTTGAACGCAAAGCATCCACTGTCTGTGTGTGTGTGTGTGTGTGTGTGTGTGTGTGTGTGTGTGTGGTACCTAGGGCTGCGACGATAAATCGATGTAGAATTGATTCGTGGATCGATTCTGAGATCTTGTGAATGCATCGTGATTCTGAGCTTATTCAATTTTAACAGCAGATGGCGCTCTACTCTAGTTTTTATCCACACACTCAAACACTCATGAAGAAGAGCTGAAGAGCGCTTGTGTGTTCGGCTGAGTCTGTAATTTCACCTCGGCTCAGAATGCTTTTATGACGCCAGATTAATTTAAACACAGCCCACTGTGAACACCTTTGTGATTCGCTTCAACCTTTATGAATTTTATGAATGATTATTTTATAGTTTTATATATAGTTTGTATTTTAGAGTAGAGCCGTTTCTAAAGCATGCAGCACCATCTGCTGTTCAAAACTAAGCTCAGAATAATTTTTTTTCTGCGACTAAGCGACTAATAAAATTTTGGTCGACTAACAGTTAGTCGACTATTAGGGGGCAGCCCTAGATAGAAGCAAATAAAGTGTGAGAGTACACATACAATATCCATATTTAATATGTAATTTCAGTGCTACGGCTTTTGTGTATTTAAAGATGGCCATGACTGCTGAAATGAAATGGTAATACTTTACTACATTTGTAACATTAAGATTAATTGTTCCTTGTTAGAGTGTGTTTATTCAAAATTTACTGTTACTAATACATTTTGAAGTTTCTTCTGATAACATTAAACTATGAATTAACTTAAATGATCAATATAAAAATGAATATTCATATTTTTATTCATTTACAAATTATGGTTCAGTAGTGTTTTTTTTTTAAATAGTAAAGAACTATTTTAGTTTTCGTTCAGTATCCATTTGAAAAACTATTGGTTGATTAATTGGTATCGGCCAGTGTGGTCCAACCTAACTATCAGTATCAGTAAAATCCGCTATCGGTCGACCTCTAGTTAATATGTGCAGATTTTTGCAACGTGAATCTGGACAAACAGCAGCACCAGCAGTGGAAGCGCAGAGGAGAGCGGAGCGAACCGTACCGTTCTGAGCCTCGATGACGGCCGGCTCCACCTGGTCCAAATCCTGCTTCACGCTCAGCTGCTTGACTTTAATCACTTCCTGCTGCTTGTAAACCGCTTCCTGTATATCCTGACTCATGACCTGTTAAGCCAAACAACACCAGTCAGGTTATTTACGAGAGCAGCGGCACAAGAGCACTGAAGCGATGCGCTGAACGATGACTCTTGCCTTCTTCTTCTCGGCCTCCTGCTGGTCTTTCACCATCTTCTTCAGCTTGTCGTTGGCAGCAGCGTTCTTGACCTCCAGCTCCTGACTCTTGATCCGCAGGTCGCGCCGCAGCTCCTCCACCTGTGACGTCACACGGTTAATAACGCTAAACGAGCTCATGCGTCTGCACGCGTGATGTCGTGTGAAGCGCGCACCTGATCGACGGTCTCTTTGATTTTGCGCAGACCCACGTTCAGATGCATCTGCTGCTCCTCCAGCTCGCTGCGCTTCTCGTTGAACAGGTTGGCGTAGTGGTTGATGAAGTCCAGGTAGTGTCGCGGGGTGATGGCCATAGTGCGGCCGCCGCGCTTCGCCAGACGGTTGTTAGCCTAACACACACACACAGAGAAATAAAGCATCACAGCATGCTCTGAAAGCAGTATGCACCTCATCAGACTGCGAGCGAGACGCTCTTCTGACCTGGTGCAGCGTCTGATGCACGAACACACAGCCGTTGATGATAGCCTCGCGGTGTGTGGGCAGCTGCGGCAGCTTGTCGTACACGGTGGGCATGTAGTCCGGCACTTTGTAGTTGGGCTTCTCCAGGTCCATCTTGCTGGTGAACTCTTTACCCACCTGATAGAGCGCTTCAGTGGACCAATCCCCAAACCAGTTGAGCACACACCTGAGGAGAAACACCATCAGTCCAGCCAGAGCAAACACGTGACACCCATCCACCACACAATCACACATTAGCCCTTCTCCGGTTAGTGAGCGAGCACACAGGAGTCAGCATTAGCATTTACTGCATAATACATTCGCAAACAAAGCACCGCTTCCATCCCATGTTCAAAAGAGCAAAACCACTTCTCGGGAAACAGATGCAAGAAATCAACAATAAAATTAAACTTGCTGCACCCGGGAAACCTGTGGCTCTTTTTTCCTACGTAATAAATGACGTGCGCCAGACAAAACGCAAAAAAAAAAAAACGATGCTCACGATAGTTTCACACTTTTTTTAAATTTAAAGGCACATTATGAGTGACAGTCAACAGAACACAAACACGTGCTGAAACAAGTGCCCGCGATGAGGACACTGGGAATCTAAAATAGGAATATTAGTTGAATTTAAAATAAAAATTTGCATTCGAATGCAAAAACAGTGTATTTGAGTTTTAGGTGTGCGTCAGCGAGCTTATCAGCGGCGCGCGAGATACAGTGAGGATGTAAGTGTCGTTGTTGCATTTTAATGTTTTTGTTAGTCTATACCCAGTTGAAGATGCGCCGCTGCTGCGTTTTTCATTCAAAATATTAGAGAAATATAGAAGCTCAATGCAGAGAAGATATTGTTTATGTTAAAACCGAAACCAAGTCATTCACACAACGCATATTCGGCGCATTCTTGAGACGCACAACTACGACTGAACACTCGCGTCTCGCACAAGAGATGAATAGAAAGCCATGTAAAGTTAAGAGGTTCAACTTTTAGAAAACACGTCTGGAGAATTTGGGGTTTTATTCCATTCCACTGCATCTCGTATGTTTTTTAATGCAATCGTGTGATCGGTGCTTTAGCTATTTGTATTAAGCTATGCATAAATACATTATGCTGTTTTGTTCATAATTGTTTATGCAATTTGCAAAATCATATGATTTATAAATATAAGTTTAGACGGTATGCACTTTTTATAGACAGCCGTTATTTTCATTGCATTGAATAAACAGTTTAATGAGGTGCATTATTCTGCTCGTCGCCCTCCTGTGGCCTCAGGAGACACTGAACACCTATTCAACCTGCAGATAAAATCAAATTGAAACATCTCCTTTTTTTTATGTGTTTGTGTTTGACTGTTAAAACTAAAATAAGTTGTTGTTTGTGGTCATTTAAATATACAGTGGTTAAAAATGTAATCTTTTTTTTCTACGGTTTAAAAAAGGTTATAAAAAAAAAAAAAATTCAATTATTATCGATATCTAATGCTATGAAACATTGCATCATGATAATTGTTTTTAGCTATATCGCCCAGCCCTGTGTTACGTTATCTTTCGTTCGGACGCCTGATGTTTGGAACGCAGTCGTGTGACGCAGTTATGGGAGGTGATTGTTTTACCAAATCATTTTCATTATGTGTTTGTGTTTGACTGTTAAAACTAAAATAAGTTGTTGTTTGTGGTTATTTAAATATACAGTGGTTAAAAATGTAATCTTTTTTTTCTACGGTTTAAAAAAGGTTATAAAAAAAAAAAAATTCAATTATTATCGATATCTAATGCTATGAAACATTGCATCATGATAATTGTTTTTAGCTATATCGCCCAGCCCTGTGTTACGTTATCTTTCGTTCGGACGCCTGATGTTTGGAACGCAGTCGTGTGACGCAGTTATGGGAGGTGATTGTTTTACCAAATCATTTTCAAGACTTTGACTAAGACATTTCAAAATGATTAAAGCATCATGAGATGGTGTGTGATCAGATTCATCCAGTCACATGATCTGCTGAGGCAAAGTCACATACATTCTTTGACATGCACCGAGGAATTTATTCAGTAAATGGGTTTCCATTGTAGTTTATGCGCATGTCTTCTTATCAGATAAATCTGACTCAACTGAGCGCACAAAATGCAAATTTTTTGAACTTACGCACATCATGGCATTTCCTTCCAGTGTTTTTTTTAATGCAATATTCCAAAATTGGCATAAAAGTAGGTGGATGGAAACATACACACTGACAGTTCTTTATTTTAGCAGACATGCCCTGCATTCCTGTAGAGTTAGTAATAGCAAAGTCATGAGTTCTATTCCCAGGGACGGCATGAACTGATCAAACATGGATAAAAGCATGTGCCAAATACACAAACGCACCTGTTGAAGAGGGCAGGTGAGGTGGCCGCTCTGTCCTTCAGCCCCTCTGACGACGGGTTCATGGTGAACACCACGTGCAGGTTCCTGATCACCTGACTGGTGAACCATTTGTACAGCTCCTCATGGGTGTCCAGCATCAAGCCCTCCTTCTGCGCTCCTTCCTTGCACTGCGTCATCAGGGTGGCGTATTCGTCGCCCTCGAACAGGCCGGGCACCTGCAACAGCAGAGAGCGGTCAGAACACACGAGGAGACGGAGAGCGAGAGCGGGTCTCCGTTCACGGGTCGCACCTCTCCGTTGGCCAGCAGCGTGTTCATGCGCTCCAGGAAGCCTGAGTCCAGCACGTTCGACTCGTCCATGATGAAGGCGATCTTCTCGTTCTTGCAGCCGGAGCGGCGGAGCACTGTCCGCAGGTCTTCGTCAAAGTCCTCGCCGGTGTATTTCCTGTGGACCTGTGAGGATACGATGAGTTACAAAAGCCTCAAACAAACAAAACTTGACGGGCAATCAAATGTTTGCTTGCTCTAACCTTGATCTGATAGACAGTCAGTCCGTTCATCCAGGCCACGAAGCGGGAGAGCGTGGTCTTTCCAGCACCGCTGACGCCGATCAGGAGCAGGTGACCCTGCGGCTGACGGAAGATTCTGGAGGGAGAACATCAGCGTGACGTTACTGAAGCGTCAGCGGGGTGAAATAACAAACCGCTGTGTTTCTTCAGGCTCTCTGTACCTGTCGATCCTCAGCACGTGATCCAGAACCTCATTGAAGAGCACCAGAGGAACGTCCAGCTCCTCCTCGTAGAACACCTTCAGTCTGGCCTTCACATAGTCGCGCAGCTCCTCCTGCTCCACGGGAACGTAGTCCTACAGGAGAACAGCAGAAGCGGTCAGTCGTTTCCGAGTCTGCAGTGATGTCCAGAAGAGTTCAGCTCGGTCACTCACCTTGGAGAGCCAGTTGCTGTACAGGATGGGTCTGTTAAGGGCTTTGTCACGGTCGATGTTAGGAAAGTGTTTGAGGGCGACCATGTTTATGTTCTCATCGGTCCAGCGTCTCTCCTCATCCTCCACCAATCTGCCGAGAGAATCAGTTCAATCCGTGTGCAATGTCACAACAATGAACCGCATACTTATAGGTTTGCTGCAGCTGCACATTTTGGTACGCTCTGAAATGTAACACTGTCAGAAGAAAATACAACATCGTTCCAAAACAGGAAGCAAAATTGTAACAAAGTGATCTTCAGATTTGAAAAGAGCCTTAAACTCACCGGTCCTGGAAGAGTCGCAGTGCTTCGTGAGCCCAGATACGAATCAGACCCTCCACAGGCAGCGTCTCCAGCGGCCGCAGCGCCTCAAAGATGCCTCGGACCCAGCGGGTCATCTCTCTCGGAGAGTAGATATAGTGCGGCTGCGTGTCCTGAGTGAACCGCTCCTGCTCAAACACAAACCAGTCAATATAAACATTTCATCAGCTCAGGAGACGAACCCATGAGCGTTCAGCGGTTTAAATGCAAACCTGAGACATAGTGTAGAACTCGACCATGGCTGCCGTGAGCGGCTCAGCAAAGGTCCGCAGCGACGGGATGAGTCTGAGCATGGCTCTGTTGAAGGTGCCATAGATCTGCGTGAGCGAGGCGGGGCCGGGATAGTCCACATACACCACCGGCACGTGACGCAAAAACCTGTAAACGCTCACACGAGTTAGGCCAGGACATCACTGAACATATCTCAGTCTTTATTAGCAGTGATGACGACAGCCGAACCTGTACGAGAGCGGCTTCCTGCCGGGGTCTGTGGGAGGGTTACAGGCCCCGACGAACTGGATCCGCTCCAGCTTCACCCAGGTCTGGTCTGAGGTGCGGTAGAAGCCGCCGTGCTCCACCATCTGAACACAACACAGCACGGGTTACACCGCAGACAGACACACAGCAGGAGCCGGACTCAGCGAGATGCTCGCACACGCACCTGTCTGATGAAGGAGATGACCCGTTGCGTGCCGTACTTGTCCATGTCGGGCAGGTTGATCTCGTCGCAGAAGAGCACCAGCCACTTGCCCAGCTGCACCGGAGCCAGAACCACGCCGTTAGGAGTCCTGCGGTACTCGCAGTAATGATCGAAGGTCTTCAGCAGCAGCTCCGGAGTCGTAGCGCTGGAGAAGTTCAAACCCACCACCTGGAGAAAACACATTTCACAAGTGTCCAAGCAGTCGACCCAGCATCACATCACAGAACACAGCGGTGCCAGTGGATCTGCTTTAGGAACACTGCATTGGTTCATCTGTAGGGCCCTATGAGTTCCACGATGTCGAAACACCGAATCCAATCATAAAAACAGAAATTACTGTATAGTGTCACAGAATTTGCCAAATTTTGGATGGATACAGCAATAGTAGATCGGTACACTTTAATCAAAACACAATATGGACTAGTGTCTGTGAATATTAAGCCGCATTTAAATATGAATCCTGTGTGTTCTGCGGGTCTCGGAGGTTTCGTTTACTTCACTTTACTGCCGCCTCAATATATGAACACACGAACATGATCTCTAGAACTGCTCTGAGAGTCGCTTCATGAGCATTTCACCGTTTCTTTTGAGCAAAACTATCGTTATATCATAAACAAACAGAAACCTAAAGGTCTTCACAGCAACCCGTCAAAATAAAAGTTTGGTTTAACTTGAAGAAACCGTGACAGAAATATTACTTAATGTAATGATAGTACTGCTACTAATAATAAAATTAAAACATTATTTTGGAAGGAACATTTAGCAGAATAAATATTTACCAGAAAAATGTAAATGAATAGTATTTCTGAAATATATTTTTTTTATAAAATAAATTAATTAGAGATACTCTTTTGATAACTAATATTTAATGAAACTATTCAAATGGAATCCAGAAAATTTATGGAAAACAGAATTTAAAATAGACAATAAAACTGAATATTTCATATCACCCTGAAAACTAAATTTCTGTTAAACTTTTAATAAATTGCTGTTTAATATTTTAAGTTTCACGATTTCAAATAATTAGACATGCTTTTTGATGAATACAACTTAAATTTAACCATTAAAACAGTCTAGAAAATAGAAAAAAACGGAATCCAGATAAAATGTAAAATGGAATTTAGAAACAAAATAAAACAATGTGAATAAACTCAGACGGATTTCATAGGGCCCTACATCTGTAAGAAGAGATTCTGGATTTCTGAACGTAATCCGCTCCTCACCTCCATGTCCGGCAGGGCTCTCAGGGCACTGAACAGGGTCATGGTTTTCCCGGAGCCCGGCGGCCCACAGAGCACCAGAGGCTTGTGTTCGGCCAGCCAGGTGTAGAGCAGAGCCTCGTGACGCACCGTGTCCAGAGTGGGCACCACCACGTCCGGCGAGGCCACCTTGTGCGTCTCCACCTCGATCTGAGGCACCTTCACCTGCCAGGACTGCCACTCGCCCGTGATGGACACCTGACGGATTCAGAGCAGCGTTAGAGTCACACTCAAACATCACACTCCATCTGAGACTGCGTCTGCTCGCACCTCGTAGTCGATGATCGGCACGTTCGGCGCGGACGGGAGAGACACGGTGGTGATGCGGCGAATGTATTCTCCCAGCTCCGCTCGCATCTTCAGCCTGCTGTCACCCGAGAAGGACCACAGCACCGCGTAGATGAGGTATTTCTGCACGACAGCAGTGTTCGAATTAATGAATAAAATTGGAAAAAATTGCCCAACCCTACTGAACACATGTCTTTATTAGCGGTGATGACGACAGCCGAACCTGTATGAGAGCGGCTTCCTGCCGGGGTCTGTGGGAGGGTTACAGGCCCCGACGAACTGGATCCGCTCCAGCTTCACCCAGGTCTGGTCTGAGGTGCGGTAGAAGCCGCCGTGCTCCACCATCTGAACACAACACAGCACGGGTTACACCGCAGACAGACACACAGCAGGAGCCGGACTCAGCGAGATGCTCGCACACGCACCTGTCTGATGAAGGAGATGACCCGTTGCGTGCCGTACTTGTCCATGTCGGGCAGGTTGATCTCGTCGCAGAAGAGCACCAGCCACTTACCCAGCTGCACCGGAGCCAGAACCACGCCGTTAGGAGTCCTGCGGTACTCGCAGTAATGATCGAAGGTCTTCAGCAGCAGCTCCGGAGTCGTAGCGCTGGAGAAGTTCAAACCCACCACCTGGAGAAAACACATTTCACAAGTGTCCAAGCAGTCGACCCAGCATCACATCACAGAACACAGCGGTGCCAGTGGATCTGCTTTAGGAACACTGCATTGGTTCATCTGTAGGAAGAAATGTAATTTATTACGGTGTCCAGTGATCATCGACTGGCTCTCACCTCCATGTCCGGCAGGGCTCTCAGGGCACTGAACAGGGTCATGGTTTTCCCGGAGCCCGGCGGCCCACAGAGCACCAGAGGCTTGTGTTCGGCCAGCCAGGTGTAGAGCAGAGCCTCGTGACGCACCGTGTCCAGAGTGGGCACAACCACGTCCGGCGAGGCCACCTTGTGCGTCTCCACCTCGATCTGAGGCACCTTCACCTGCCAGGACTGCCACTCGCCCGTGATGGACACCTGACGGATTCAGAGCAGCGTTAGAGTCACACTCAAACATCACACTCCATCTGAGACTGCGTCTGCTCGCACCTCGTAGTCGATGATCGGCACGTTCGGCGCGGACGGGAGAGACACGGTGGTGATGCGGCGAATGTATTCTCCCAGCTCCGCTCGCATCTTCAGCCTGCTGTCACCCGAGAAGGACCACAGCACCGCGTAGATGAGGTATTTCTGCACGACATGCTCAAAGTTAGCATGTGTCATTTATTCTCACTCACGTAGCATGTAAACACACAGACCGGCTCATTCACGCGTCACACCTGCATGTATTTCTCCAGCTGGTCGATGGGCATGGGGAAATCATGGTGGTTGTTGTTGTAGAGGGCCACGTTGCGGCAGGCCTGATGCAGCATGGAGAAGAGCGAACTCAGCGAGCGCAGACGCGTGAAGTCCATGATGTGCTCCATCTTTGACGCGTGTTCCAGAGCTTTGATCACCAGACCAGTGGAGGTGAAATACGGCTGGAGAACTGCAGCAGCGTCTCTCTGGATCTGTGGATTAAACAGAAGAGGCTCTAAAAACTGACAAATACAAGTGAAGGACAAAAACAGAGTGATAATAGAGAAGGATGCAGACCAGGACACATCTAGATCCTTGTTTTTAATTTAACCTTTCAAAGCTACTGTATCATATTTGATGTGAATTTCTAAGACCTCGAAATGATCCGCTTGGTCAAACTCTGCTGTGACTCACTCTGCTGCACGTCTTCTGTCTCTGATTGAGAGTTTAGTGTTTTCTCAAGTCAAAGCTCTTTCAGTGTAATTCTGGATCTTGACTGATTTTGATCAAGTAAGCGTCAGAATAACTGCAGTAATATCTCCAGATGAACTCTTACTGCACTGAAGCAGCTCAGCTTTACTTGATTCTCCATCAATCATGTTTTAGAGTCTCAAATCTGATCCTCAGGATCTTTTGAGGAGCGTTTGTTTCCAGAAGCTTTACTTTCACTGTTCCTCAGCGGAGGAATGATCTTCACAAGCCTCCAGAACATCTCACATCTTCTGAGGAGCCTTTATTTCTTCAGCTCTCCATCACTGCATTATATGTTTGGAGCATTTCAGCCTCATCTTATATTACTGGAGATATAGAGCCACGACTGATATTTAGATAATTTTACGTAGTTTTGCACGCTAGAGTACCTGCAGCATAGGTGAAGCGGCCTCCTCGCCCTCGTCCTCCGTGGCCTTCCTCATGCGCTGGGCCTCATCCTCTCCCTCATCCAGCGGGATGCTCCGCAGACGCGCCAGGAAGTTGTTGAAGATCATGTCGGTGCTGAGAACGTCCTCGCTGAACCAGACCATCCCGCAGCGAGACACGGTGGCCAGCGTGGCGTACTTCAGGTCCTGCACCTCAAACATGATGCGCACCTGTGTGACGAGAGCAACATCAGCATCATCATCATCACGACTACAGACTCAACCGTCAGATCAGCTGCTCCGTACGTTGGGCGGCAGGCTGAGACGCTCTCCGTTGGGAAGAGTCAGGAGTTTGTTGTCGTCCAGCACAGAGTTCAGATTCTCCACCCACTCCGGATCCACGTCACCGTCGAAGATGATCCACTGCCGCTTCTGCAGCTCTCCGCGAACGTTATCGATGATCCTGAACAAGAGCGCACACACAGACATCAGAACAAACCCAAAATGACGATCAGAGCTATGATGAGACGAGGACTCACTTTCTGAGCACGTGTGTGAAGAGCCCGTCGGTCCACTCGCGAGTGTTGGGGTCCAGTGTGCCGTACAGGTGGTCTTTGCTGATGGCTTTGGGGTCGATGATGTGAGCGACACCCTCCAAACCCTCCAGCCTCTCCAGGGCTTTGAGCAGGACTCTCCAGGCCATGGTCTTCCCGCTGCCCGACGGACCGACCATCATCAGCCCGTGATTGATCTGCGTGATCTGATAGAGCTGCAGCACCTGAGGAGAAGAGCAGAGAACGGGTCAGGACTCGTGGCTCTCTGTGTGTGAGCGCTGTACTATGAAGCGCGTCTTACCTTCTCCACCCACATGCTGCCCACGTCGTCTCCGTCTCCGTACGTGAGGTACATCTCAGCGCAGACCTTCCTCAGCTCCTCTCGCAGCGCCGTCATCTCTCCGCGCATGTACTGGACGCCGGGGAACACGTCAGAGAGCAGGCTGAAGAGCAGCGGGATGTCCTCGGCCACCAGCTTCGGCACCATGGTCTCACACACGCTCTGGATCAGAATCTGAGGATCGAGCGCGGTCAGAGATCACGGATATAACAACAAGATCTACTCTAACTCGCATGACAGTCGACGCGACACCAAACCAAGTCTGTTTTCTGTCATTCATGTTCCCCGTTTTTACTGTGAAAGTTAATCTTCATAAGCTCTTATCAAAATAAGATTCCAAAAAATAAAAGCTAAAAAAAGTCACAAAACAAACTTCTCTGCTGAAGCGAGCCTGATTTTTTTGTTGTTGCCAAATTTAACTATCATCACCCAACTCTTTTTATTAAATAAAAAAATAATGTTGGAAATATGTCTCTTTAATCTGCATACATACAGTACATTCACATAAAGCTATTTATACTATATAACAAATCTCAACTGCTTGATTGTTTGTATCATTTCAAAATGTATATTATCATTCAGCTCTAATCTGCATTACTGTAAGGTACGAAGATATGAAGATCTTATAAACATCATGATTTTACGCAAGGAAGTTTTGAAACAGTGTTTCGTGAAAAGAACAAATTAATTTGACTTGAAGCCCTTTTATTTTTTCAATATCTCCTGTAATATAACCAATCAGCTCTCATGCTCGTCACACGTTCTGTTTGATTTGGAAACGGCAGTAAAGTGGCTTGAAGGCTTTCTGCTTCTGTTCGCTCATCTCACCTCCTGCTCCGGAAGGTTCTCTGCGATCTCGTTCTCATCCACGTCCTCGCCGCGCTCACGCTTCTCTCTCTTGATCTTCTGGATGCGTTCTCTCTTGACGTTCCCGGCGCTGATCAGCACGCTCTTGAGCGCTCGCAGACCGAAGTCATAGTGAGACTGAGACGACAGCTGCTCGTCACACAACCTGCAACCACAGACCAAAGCAGGGTTACGTTACCACTTCACACATGCACAACAACAGCTGAAGCAGACGGAGACGCACTTGAAGAACGGGACGATCTTCTTGGCAAGGATCTCAGCGGTGCGGAAGCCCTGCGAGTACAGCATGACCTGAGCGATCAGCTGCCGGTCCGGTTTGGTCATGGCCAGACTCCTGAAGAGCTTCTTGAGGTTATCGGGCAGGTTGGAGCGTCCGGCGTAACCGGGGTTCATGGTGATGAAGATGGCCATCTCTGCACTCACCTTCACCTGTTTGTTCAGCAGCTCTGTGGTGACGGGCACACCTGAACACACACGAGCACAGCTGTGATGATCACACGACTCTGTTTGGATGATCAGGGCTCGACAGTGCCAGCATTTCACTCGCATTTGCGACTAAAAATAGATGTGTGGGAACTGGAAAATCTATGTAGGAGCATGAGTGCGAATACAATTTATTAAACATGCTAACTTACACGGTAGCCTATTACAAATGTATTAATTTCTTCAGTTAATTTATGGAAAAACAGCGATACAGCCTCATATGATTATTGAACGTTAAAAAGGCGATGCACAGATGAGAAGCGGAGCGAGTGCAAACACATGACTGATTCGTTATTATTGTTCGGTAACACTTCACAGGCTCCATTAACATTAGTTAACATGAAATAACAATGACTGCATTTATTAATCTTAGTTCATGTTAATTTCAACTTCTAATAATACATTATAAAATCAAAAGTTGTGTCTGCTTATATTATTTAATGGAGCTAACACGAACTAGCAATAAATAGTTGTATTTTTATTAATCAACGTTAACAAATCAGGGCTCGAAATTAACTTTTTTACTTGGTAGCACTGGTGCTCCCAACTTCAAAAAGTTAGGAGCACTCACCAAAAATGTATGAGCATCACAACTACAAATTATATATTAACAGATTTTATCCTTACATTCTTAACTTTAATGCAGATTTTGTATTGGTTAATATTAGCTGTCAATCTCTCAGTAACTGCTTTACGCTAACTACCGCCAGAAAAAGAAAGGGCTGAAGAAGAGAGAAAATAAAAAGAACACTGACAGATTTCTTTTGTGAACCACCTAAAGTTAAGCTCTTCTTTAGAGAGGGTTAGGATGGCGTAGGCCAGGGGTGTCCAAACTCGGTCCTGGAGGGCCAGTGTCCTGCAGAGTTTAGCTCCAACCCCACTCAACACACCTGGCTGCCAGTTTCAGGTATGCCTAAGACCTTGATTAGCTGGTGCAGGTGTGTTTAATTGGGGTTGGAGCTAAACTCTGCAGAATAAAAAGAACACTGACAGATTTCTTTTGTGAACCACCTAAAGTTAAGCTCTTCTTTAGAGAGGGTTAGGATGGCGTAGGCCAGGGGTGTCCAAACTCGGTCCTGGAGGGCCAGTGTCCTGCAGAGTTTAGCTCCAACCCCAATTAAACACACCTGCACCAGCTAATCAAGGTCTTAGGCATACCTGAAACTGGCAGCCAGGTGTGTTGAGGCAAGTTGGAGCTAAACTCTGCAGGACACCGGCCCTCCAGGACCGAGTTTGGACAGCCCTGGTGTATGCGGTGTTAAATTTTACATTCAGCTCTGCCTGTTGCACCGAACGGCTGGCAGCTAGGGGTGTGCGATATTGACAAAAAATTACATCTCTATATTTTCTGGGATTTTATCAGTAACAATAATTTGACAGTGTTACTGTGCTGATAATTTAAGGACTACAGTGGACAGCTGACTCCTAAAAACGTTTTATATTCTTCATATTCTGTGTGGTGGTCAGTTCACAGCAGTGACAGAAATTATTATTTTCCAATAAGTTTAAATAGATTTTTACCTTTTATGGTAATTTTTTACCTTCAAGCCATTTTTTCTAAAAAATTTTCAAATTCTTATATTTAATCAGTCAATTATAATAAGACATTTGGGCTGTTACCAAGCAAATGAAAGTATCAATCAACAAAATGCATCTTTGCAGCGCAGAGGAAACACAGAAGCTGCTTCTGAAGCGGCATTTAGATGCATTTACACACTGATTAATGCAGGACATTAATATATTTAGCCTGCAGTTACACATGCATAAATAATATTTTAATATTGTAAACATAAAACCTTGAATACTGATATTTGAAATATTACCACACATCCTAAAACAACAATTACGATGTGTAGATTCGGTGGTGAACGCTGTTACCTGCAAACTCCGTCCCACAGGCTTTACAGTGAACGCAGTGCATAGAGCACACAGCAAAGTGCATTTTCATAGCGAAGCCACTCGAAGTCTTTCAACCACTCTCTGAAAACTGTACGCCTTCTATTCGGCTGGTGGATCAACATTCACCACATGATCGCTATCACCAGCACCATTATTTGTAACTTTAGGTGGTTCACAAAAGAAATCTTTTTCTGGCGGTAGTTAGCGGAAAGCAGTGACTGAGAGATTGACAGCTAATATTAACCAATACAAAATCTGCGTTAAAGTTAAGAATGTGAAGACTAAGTTTAATTGGTTATGTAGCCTAACGTTTCATAGAGCGGCAGACAGGTCACCGTATCAACACTCAGAAGGCACATACTCTGAATGTTTTTAGAGAAATGCAAACAGGTTGCACGACAACAATTATATGCACTCGCACAAATGCTCCCAAATATATTTTGAGGTCGCACAGATTAAATTTCAGGAGCATATGCGACCAAAATGGTCGCAATTTCGAGCCTTGCAAATAATATTAACTACTGCAAGAGTTAGCTATTTGCACATTGTTAGTTAAATGTTAGCCTGCTTTAACTAAAGTACAATAAGGTCCCATTAGTTAAAAGTGTTGCCTATTGTTCTTTTTTTTCATTTGAACTTTAATCTTTTGCACTCTAACCTTGAAACACTTGTTTACTTTATATTTTTGTGCATTTTTTTTAAAAATAAAGTATTTCTTTAGTAAAATATCTTTAATACATGTATTTAACTTACAACTTTTACAACTTTTTTTTACTTACTAAATTATATATTGTGACAAAACCATATACCGTGACGAAAGCGTCAACGACTATTGTGAAAATCTGATACGGTCACATACCTAATGTACATACCATTTAATAGGACTTTAAATAGTTACATAATTACCCTATTAAATAGAGTCTGAAGCAGAATTATTTAAAAACCTTGTGTACTTTAAATAAAGTAAATAATTAAAACACATTTTAAAACACATTATTTGAAAAATTTGCATTGCGCCCCTAAATTTTTTTTATGTGCTCCTAAGCACGTGTGCTCCTTGGGAATAAGGTAAGCATCGAGCCCTGATGATGAGGTTCTGAACCATAGCGTGCACGTACTGCGGTCTCGGTTGGGGTTGCTGTGTTCTCTCAGCGCCACCTGGATGTACTGGACCTGCTGAGACACGGCAGACAGCATGCGCTCCTCCAGACGGTTGAACTCGTCAAAGCAGCCCCAGGCTCCCACCTGACACAGACCCACAAAGATGCGGCCCATCGCCTGCAACACAAGACACCGTCAAACCCCTGTGACTGAAGACCTGTTATACACCGATTCCGTGACACCAGTCGCACCTGGAAGTCAAAGGTCTCGTCGCAGTTGAAGACCAGGACGAAGCGGCCCAACTGGTGACCCAGAGCTTTGACAGACTCGGTCTTCCCCGTTCCAGCAGGACCTACAGAACAAGAATGTCCGTCAGCAACCGCACACTTTACATTCAGCTCATGCGCACACATCTGTGTGCTCAACTCCAGCAGGAAAGGTGAGACTGACCGAAGGGCGATCCTCCCAGACGGGCCTCCAGCGCCTGCGTCATGGTCAGGTAGCAGCGGTCGGTCAGCGGCGTCTGCACCAGCTTCTCCTGCACACCCAGGTACTCGAAGCCGTAGTTGAACTTAGCGTTGGCCATCTGAATGGAGAGCTGCTGCAGGACGTCGGTCTGCTTGGGGTCGAAGTAGAAGCGCATCTGGCTGAGCCACTCGAAGGATTTAGGGTTGTCGATCTTGTTCTTGATCAGAGTTCTGGTCACGTCTCTCTGGTGCACCAACTCCGTGATCTACGAATGAAAAACACGCAAGTCACGAACACGTCTGCAGAGCTCGTCATACAGAGTAAATATCTGCATCTATGTGCGTGCATCAGAAGGATGCCTCTGGCTGTTGCATTTCACAGGTTTTACGAAGGTAAGACTTTAAGACCTTTTTAAGGAATAAGCTGACAGGAGCACCATACCTCACTATGTTTTCTAAACATAAATGTGAAGGTGGGCTCAGAGAAACCAATTAATTCAAAGGAAAAACATTTTTCTGACCCCATTAGCAGATATTTGTTTTTGTCTTAAGCAGAAACTTAATTTTGTTCAACTTCTCAGAAAACGAGACTTCATATCTTAATTTTGCATTTCAGGCAAATGTATCTTGTTTTAAGGATGTTTAGATATTTGTACTGGAAAACAAGGCAAAAATACTGAGGAAGATATTCATGTTTTGCAGTGAAGGCAACATGTAATGCCATGACTTTTGTTTTTAAGACTTTCTGCTCTGATTTAAGACCCACAGCCTGGCATTGCTGTTTTTCTGCCCTGAAAACAAATGTGATTGACAGAGACTATAAGCAAGACATGGCTGTATTTTGCACCATGAATGACATCTCCAGCTGCATTAATCTTCAGTTTCACTCATTATCAGCACAGGTGCTTCTGAGGTTCTCACCAGGTGCTCCAGCTTCTTCCTGCGCAGCGGCGGCTGCTCCATCAGAACCGTGTCGGCCAGCAGGTTGAGCGTCGCCTTCACGTTGGCCAGCACGGCCTGCAGCGGACCCATGTCTTCCCCGCCGCCGATGGTGGTCAGAGCGCTCTCCACATTCTCAGACCAGTCGATCTGAGTGGACAGAACCACCAGCTGGGCCTGGACGCAGCGGAGACGGAGGTTAAGCACTCATGAAGACATGTACAGACGCTGGGTTAGTCTCAGAGGACGGGTCACCTGGTATCGGTCGATCCAGTTGATGTAGGTGCTCAGGTCGATGCCCGTGCTCTTGTTGAAGGTGCCCACCTCCGTGACGGACTCAGCCAGCAGCTTAGCCAGCGTCACCCGCATCTCACGCTCCACCAGCGTCAGCCACTCGTTGATCTTCGGATGCTCCGTGATGGACACCGGCGTCTTATAGAGCACCTGAAAACAACAGCACATTCCAGAGGTTTCCCACATGAAGACATCACTCATATTACTGATTCAACTGCACTGACGCTATCAGACGAGATCAAAACCAGAACGGAATCGATCTGAATAACGACACTAATGTCTTCTGCAGAGCTGCTTTACAGCTGAAACGAAGTTTGCATCGACTGAAACAAGCACATAACGGAGGTCCCAGTCTCTCGGGTCGAGCCGTACCTCCTCTCCCTCTCGGGACGAGATGCCCAGCACCTCAGTGTTGTCCTCGTTCAGCAGGATGCTCGAAACTCCAGCGAACATTTTCTTGAAGTGTTTCTGCAGTTTGGCCACATTCTTACTGTTGCCGATGATCTCCAGCAGATCTTCATCACCAACAAAGTAGAACCTGCGGGAAACAGAAATGATGAGTGTTTAGACAACCGTGACAATACGAGTTCAGAATGGACACTGGACGGCTGATACTGTAAAGCCCAAATGTCTGACCTGGGGAAAGACGAGCGCTCTCTCTCCAGATATTCTCCCAGTGCTTTCTGGATCTTTCCCAGCAGGTCAGCGAGTCTCTCCAGCGACCTCTGAACCCCCTGAATGTTCAGGACGTCCATGACCAGAGGAGACTTGGTCACCTTCTTCATCAGGGCCAGAAACTCCGTGCTGATGCTGTGAAATCAAACGAGTCACATGTTAAAGCCTAAAGCCTGCGCTCTTCAGCACACTGATGTAACTGAGTCAGCCGCTGACCTCTGGAAGCGCTGCGTCTCCACAGGAAGCAGGTGTTTGATGTCTGCACTTCCTGTGAAAATGCCTTCCAGGTAAACCCAGCGGCGCTGCACGTCGATCCAGACGTCAAACAGAGCCATGATGCGGTTGAGTTTGTCCTCCCAGCTCAGAGCGTCCTCCTCGAACACCTGCCGAGAACAGAGACGTGTGACGGAGGAACTGCTGTGACGCATCGTTTCTCTCTAACATACGGTTTCTCTCGTTCGGTGTGTACCTTGTAGTAGGGCGAGAGCTTCATGGCAGACACGCTGTTGATGTGCTCCTTGACTTTGTTGAACAGATCGTCCCATCCACGAATCAGGCGGCACTTGTTCTGATAGTTGACAAGGTCGAGTTCGTACGAGTTCCAAACTTCACGAATCTGCAGTGAAGAGGAAACTGTGAACACACATCTTTAAAGAGCACCTATTATTACTCTTTTTACAATATGTAATGTGTGACCCTGGAGCACAAAACAAGTCATAAGGGTCTGGAAATTTCTACATCATCTGAAAGCTGTATAAATAATCTTTCCATTGATGTATGGTTTGTTAGGATAGGACAATATTAGGCTGATACACAACTATTTGAAAATTAAAAAAAACTAAATATTGAGAAAATCATCTTTAAAGTTGTTCAAATGAAGTTCTTAGCAATGCATATTACTAATCAAACATTAAGTTTTGATATATTTACGGTAGGACATTTACTAAATATCTTCATGGAACATGATCTTTACTTAATATCCTAATGATTTTTGGCATAAAAGAAAAATTGACAATTTTGACCCATACCATGTATTTTTGGCTATTGCTACAAACACACCCGTGTCCCCAGAATGTGTGTGTGAAGTTTACCCCACAGACCATTATATCATTTTGAAAATATTGAGTGGAAGCAGAAACAGGCTGTTTTTGTGCATGTCTCTTTAAATGCAAATGAGCTGCTGCTCCCCGCCCCCTTTTCCAGAATAGAGCTGTGCCGTTACAGCTCGTACCTGCTAAAGAACATCTGTGTGGTTTTTATTATCATGTCCATTGCATTAAAATCATGCGTTTAAGCCATATTAGTTTAAACTTCTGATATACGGGTTTTCTGAGCGCACACATCCGAAGCATCCGTCACACGGCATGCAAGTACTAAACTAAGCTCTCCTTCATGTCTTATTGCACTTAAACTGTCAAATACACACAAGTTACGAAACTAGTGTGTTATGTCTGTGAAGGTAAACAGCTGGGGTGTTTATATTAGATCTGTGACAGGTGTGTGACGGAGTCGGACCTGCTTGAGGAACTCCTCGAGAGCCATCTCTCCCTGCGCCACCAGCAGCACGTCCTTCACCACCATCTCGTTCTTCTGCAGGTCCACGTCCCAGATCTGACCCAGACTCAGCTCGGACAGAACCCAGTTCACATGCAGACGCTTCATCAGCTGCTTCCAGTGCCGGTCCTTCAGCGCCTCCGACTTCAGCTCGATCACCAGCATGTTCACCTGAAGAGGACACAGGGAACGGTTTAGGCGTTTCAGCGGCTCTATCCCAGCATCCTCCGCTGGTAACGCAGGACCGGCTCACCTTCATGTACCCCTTGAGCAGTCTCTGCACGTACTCGTAGGAGGCGTACTGCCGCAGACGAGCGGGGAAGTTCTTCAGCTGGTTGAGGAGAGCGTCCAGACTCTGGCGCAGCTGTACAGAAGAAGAACACAGACTCAGTGAAAGCCAGGCTCGGGTATGAGTCACACGAGACGGCAGGTGTGTCGCTCACCTTCCGCGGCTGCACAGAGACCCACGGCTGCTCCTTCATCTGATCGATCTGCTCCCAGACCTTCGACAGCTCCGACCAAACACCCTTCAGATCCTGCAGCTCCTCCAGAGCCACCTGACGAACAACACGGACACGACACGCGTTAACAAGAGCAGAATCTTCAACATACAGTTTGATCTCTAAATGATGTGTGAGAAAACTGAGAAAAGTTAATATTAAGCTGACTGAACCCAGCGTGTTTTCATGCACTGGACAGTTTTGAGCTGTTTTTCTTCCATATCACGACTAATGGAAAGAAAACATCCAAAATACACATTTAACGGTTTATTTTATCGCACTTTATCTATAGATTTCAATCTCAATCCATTAGGGATGCAACGATGCACCGTGAGCCGGTTGAACATCGATACAAATATGTGACGATTCAAATCGGTTGATATGTTAAACGAATCGAGATACATTTGTGGGTGGAGTTTATATGAATGCATCACTCAGGGTGACAGTCTTTAGAAAAGTTTTAATGATAGTTTATTTTCATCTCGTCTCTGTATAGTTCATACTAGTGTAGCGTTCATAAGCTGCTGCTTGGTTTACGGCGGCGGTAACCAAGGAAATGCTGTATCTGCTGCTGCATGAGCGCCTCCTGCTGTCAGAGAGTGCATCTGCGTCTCGCTCAGAGCTTCTGCCGTTTCGGTCTCGCTCCGATATGACTTATGTAGTATAGTTTCACAAAACTAAAGTCTGATCATTCGGTTTTTGTTTTAAAATGTCAAATTATATAATATAATTTAGATTAAAAACTGCTCATGCTGCATGTATTCAGCATCTTTGTTTGCATTGTGATTCAAATGCAGTGGTTGCCTCTAATTTTAAATGGAAAGAGCACAGACAAAGCCTTTGTTTACATGAAGAGATTTGTGTCTTATTTATTTGATTAGATTTGGGGCTTGTTTTAAAACTTAAATTTAGTTTTGTTATTTGACATTTCAATTTCACAAAGAAATGTGCAGTATTTTGTCCAAGCAATAATAAAAAGACACCTTTTCATCGCGAATCGCATCGCGAGTGAATCGTTACAGCTCTATTCTGAAGGTTTGTTCATATTTCATTCACACTGATTTCTAAAGCATTTTACTCCTAAAATCATGATGAAAATGTGTTCGTTTTCTGACTTATGGCGCAATAAAAATAGAAATCCAAATTCCCCTCTGGAAAAACCTTTAACTCGACTTCAACAAAATCAAACAAGAATTTTAAACCTGGCTTTATCCAACATTCAGATTTCTGCATATTAGTGTGCATTTAATTAGATTAAATGCCTCGTTTGCATATGTAAACGAAATTTCTGAAATCTTAAAGACTTAATGTACTGTGATTTACCAAATGGGGAAAGTACGGTGATATCTATCAGTAAGGGTTCATCGACAGCTCAAACATCTATAGATTCTGATGGACTCTGTGATTGTTAGCTGGGTTGTGTCTCTTTAAAACCTCTTTAGAACTCCGTTCATAACAGAGACGCTTGTAAAGTCGTGGCGCACCTGCACTCTCTCCTCGCTGCTGCTCAGCAGACCCGTGTCCGTCAGCTCCAGCGCCTCTTTGGCCTTCGCACACTTCTCTCTGTCGTCCTTCAGACGCCCGAACTTGCCCTCGTAGATGGTGAGCGACTGCAGCGCCTCCTCTGGACGCAGACTGCCCTGCAGCGACAACAAGCAGACAGACTCTGAAAGAGGCTGAAAAAGACCTGAAAACAGCATTCATCTCCAGACACGTACTGCCACGGGTTTGGTCTTCTCCCAGTCTGACAGCAGGTCCGTGGTGCGGTTCTCCACCGCGCGGTCCTCCTGCACGATCTTCATCTGGAGGTTAGCCACCTGCTGCTGGATGGCCGTGTCTTTGCGCTTCATGATGTCGCTGAAGGCGCCCCACTCGCCCTCGATGTTATCGATGTACAGCCAGGAGGGAGGGAACTGGAACCGCTGCTTCTCCAGCAGACGCTGGCCGTTGCGGAACAGCTGCATGAGACCAGAGACTTTAATAACGTTTGCTCCAGAGAATCGTGTTTAAGACTCTGTACGAGGCAGATTGTACTCACGTCCACTTGCTTCTCAAACTGTTTGATCTTGCGTTTAAGCGCCTGCACGTACGTGATGAAGGTCACAGCATCAGAGGTGCTCGCCGTATCCACCGAATGCTGCTCCAGCTCTTGACGAGACTGCAAGAGGATCACAGAACAGTTCAGAACATTCGCTTGAGCATCAAACATGACCTGTCCCTTCAGCGAGAGCTCGGCCCACCTTGGAGATCTGCGAGTGGAAGTCCTGCATGTTGTTGCCCAGCATCTGTCCAAACTTACTGAGCACCTCCTTATGCCACGAGTCGTACTTCAGATTCACCTTAGATTGGACCTAAACGACACGTTAAAAGAGACACTTCAGCGTGATCATTCGTGGAGATAAACCTCAAGACTGAACCGTGAGCGGCTCGCTCCTGACCTTGCCGTAGTCGATGACGGCCGGTCCGAACTCCTTCCTGGTTTCTGCGTTGTCAAACGTGCCTCGAGCTTTGCGGATCTGCACGAGCAGCGCCTGCCACTTGTTGAGATCTTCTCCCAGACGGTTGTAGATGTGGAATATTCCCAAAAAATCCCGGAAAGTTTCCAAACTTTCTGGAATATTTCCCAAATTTATTGGGAATTTTCCACCTTTTTGCAACCCTAAGTGTGAGAGAGTGTGCGCGTGCGATGGATTGCGTGTGATGGAGTGCGCGAGAGAGAGCGCGTTTCACTTCCATAGTATTTTTTGGCATTCTATGGAAGTCAATGGCTACCAGCAACTGTTTGGTTACTAGCAGGCTTAACAGAGTGAGTAAATGAAGACGGAATGAACTGAAAACTGAAGACGAATGCAGAGCAAACAAACAAACACACAGACCTGATATCTCTGACTCTGGATTCTGGGTAGAGACAGAATGACCATCTTCCAAGCAAACATCTCCTGGTAAAGCCTGTAGCGGCAGTCTTCGATCGGCGGGTTCAGATAGATCACCTGGTTCGTGATCCTCAATTCATGGATGACATTCTGTTTGGACGAAGAAAACGTTTGTGTGAAGTTATGAATCCTCAATGCACACAGGCTCAGAACTACAGGACGACGTCTTGCCTTAATCTTGGGATCTCCGCCGGGCTTGTGACTGACTTGAGGAGCCTCGGTGTCCATGTCCACATCAGCCTTGTCCTCCATCTGTCCCATGAGAACCTGCGTCCAGGTTTTGAGACCCGCCTGCAGACGCACCCCGAGGATGCGCTCGATCTACGGAGGAAACACGATCACATCTGATCAAACACCACTCTCTCCGGACAGACTCTGCGCTTCTGTCCAGCTGGACTCACCTCGATGTCCAGTTTATTGACCCAGATGGGCAGGTTGGAGTACGAGTGCAGGTTCAGGTCGTCCACAGCCTTCTGGATGCGGTTGAGGATCTCCGTGAACATCTTATTCTCGTACATGCAGGTTTCCAGCGAGCGCACCTCCAGATCAATCTTCTCCTCGAGCAGAAGAAGATCATCCACCTAAGAGCGGAACACACACAAACCAACATGACATTCACATCTCTTTTCATCCGGACTGTAAACACTACACAGCTACACTACCAACCGAATCATGGACACACACCACTGAATTTATTTAAAGCTTTAATCAGAAGCTCAGTTTTAACCAGGCATCCATAAAATGGTCCCGGCCACTGCAAAGTGAATTAAATAATGACAAAAACACCGTTAAACAGCACAAAATAAATAGGCCTAATTAAAAAATGTATATAGAATATGTGACCCTGGAGCACAAAATCAGTCATACGGGTCAATTTTTCAAAATTGAGATGTATAGATCATCTGAAAGCTGAATAAATATTTCCATTGATGTATGGTTTGTTAGGATAGAACAATATTTGGCTGAGATACAACTATTTGAAAATCTGGAATCTGAGGGTGCAAAAAAATCTAAATATTGAGAAAATCATCTTTAAAGTTGTTCAAATTAAGTTCTTAGCAATGCATATTACTAATCAAACATTAAGTTTTGATATATTTACGGTAGGAAGTTTACAAAATATCTTCATGGAACATGATCTTTACTTAACATCCTAATGATTTTTGGCATAAAAGAGAAATGTATAATTTTGACCCATACAATGTATTGTTGGCCATTGCTACAAATATCCCCCAGCGACTTAACACTGCTTTTGTGCTGCAGGGTCACATGTATTAGAGTGTACTACAATCGTAGATTAGGAAATCGCCAGCAAAGCTTAACCTCAAACTGACGCTTCTCTTTTTAATATCTATCAGTGGTGTGTGTGTGTCCAGTCATCTGACTGGTGCTCTAGTTTAACTGGTCTTGAGCTGGTCGACCTTTTCTTGGAAGTTGAAGACGGTTTCGGCCAGACGCTGGACGTACGGGTCGAGTTTGTAGGACTCCCAGACCAGAGAGATGCCCTCGGTGACGAGCGCCTGCACCTCCTTCTTCAGGCCGGCCACCAGCAGCGAGATGGACATCCTCTCCTCCACCTTCTCGCAGGTGCGCTCGTAGGTGCGGACGCTCTCGATGAGCGAGATGGCGAAGGGATACAGCTGATTGGCCTGATGGGCTTTGTTGACGATGGCCAGCGGCACGCGGAAGCTCAGCCACTTCAGGTTGCGCACCTCTTTGGAGAGCGTGATGATCTCGGGCAGGAAGTTGACCCTGAGCTTGAGCACGGTGCCGGTGCGTCCGCGGGCACGCGTGTTCTCGATGGTGAAGATGCGGCCCGACACGCCCAGGTTGCGCTGCTGCACCTTCCTTGCCCAGTCGTCGAAGATCTCCTGCGTGTTGAGCTTGGCGCGGAAGCTGTCGCCGTCCTGCTTGAGCTTCAGACCCTCCACGTGGTTTTCCCAGCCCTTCCCGAGGACGTCTTCCACGCGCTTCATGTAGGCCGTCAGCTGCCGGTCGATCTGCTTGGCCCAGATGATGGAGCCGGAGACGGGAGGCAGGTCTCGCACGTGGCTCATCTTGCACGACTGGCTCTGAGGATACTGCACCTTGAACTTGTCGTGCAGAGCCTCGATGTCGTCTTTGACGCGCTGGATGAGCTGCGTCTGGTACTCTCGGATGGCTCCGCGGATGTGCGGCCGCACGAACAGGGCGTTGAAGCGGGAGAAGATGCGGAACATCTCGTTGGCGTTCTTGGCGGTGCCCAGCTGGTCTCGCAGGCGTGCCGTGATGCGTGTCTCCACGCGGTCGATGCGCTCGTCGTAGCGCTTCATGGCCGCTTCCCAGGCCTCCACTCCCTCCTTCGAGACGTCCAGTCCGTCCACTTCCTTCACGTTTTCGTAGGCCAGATTGACTTCCTCAATGGCGTTGACGTCTGCGGCATCGAAGAGCACCTCAGCCACCTTCATATCGTCAGGCTCGGCCGTGTTTCCCGGAGCATGCTGGGGCACGGCGGACACCTGGAGAGAGGCAGTCTTTCATTAGTTTTAATGCATCCAGACTTTTACACATCTGATACAACTCGAGCTGATTTTTGTGCACGTACGATTAGAATCCCATTTAGTAAGTGTGGATGGCAAGACAAAAACACATGAAATAATTTTTACAAATATGTTTCAAGCTACATTCATATGTGGTTTTAGCTTCTGTGCCTCATAAGTCGCCAAGGCAACATGTTGTTACATTGTAAGAGCATCTATATTGTAGCTGTTTTTTTTTTGTCAGCACACCAATGCAACATCACTGCCACAGAAATCAATGAAGATATTGTAAACTGGATCTGAAGCGTTGTGATACAAAGCGTGGACTGTCAATCAGACTCCAATCGGATGCACAAATAATCAGATTTCAGAATCAGGGACTGACAGTGTGAATGTATCAAGGGACAAACCCTAATTTTAGGATTGTCTCCTGTTCACGTCTGTAGCTGTATGTTAATGCTTATATATTAATATGAACTAAAACGTTTCTGACAGACGATGTCATCTCAATCCTGTCTGTTTTGTCACAAACTCAATTTGAGGCTTGTCAGGGAACAATCTGATTAATGAAGGCTGGTCAAAAGAATCACAGATCAGAATAATCACATCCAGAAGCCGTCAAGAGTCATACCTGAGGTCTGAGCACGCGAACGATGACGGCTCTCAGCTGCTCGTGTTGCCGTCTGAAGCGCCGCATGTGGTCCAAGCGGGCCTGGAGCTTGCGGTGGGCCGGACTGAGACGCCACACCATCTTCAGATTCTCCTCCCTCTTCCTCTTCACAATGTCCCTCAGGAGCACCTGCAGCTTCTCGTACTCATCCTCCCACGTCTGGAAGACCTCGAAACACGCCACCATCACCTGCGGAGGAAGAAGAGCGTGAGGCGTGAGCTGCAGAGCATCGCTGCGGGGAGAGCGAGTGCCGTCTCATCAGCCGTACCTTCTCAAACTCCTCGTACGCCACGTGCATGAGCTTGCGAGTGCCCAGCACTTTGAGCAGCTGAGAGCTCAGGTCTCTGGAGATGGCCTCCACCAGACGCAGCGCACGCTGGATGGGGTACTTGGTGTTCCGGATCTTGCGCAGGTGATTGAAGATGGCCATCAGCGCCTGACGGATCTTGTCGAGCTCAGTGGCCGACAGGAGATCGTTGAGAGGAAAGTCCTTCATCAGAGGGTTGTAGTCGTTCACCGTCTCCACAGCCTGCTTCAGGCCTGAGAGAAACACACCAGAGCGTTCACAAGCGTGCAGCATCATGGAGATGGCTCTCGGACAGACGGCTCACCTGTGTCGGTGTCGAAGCTGACCGTGGCGTGGAAGCGTTTGCCGTGTTTGAGGATGTCGAGCGTCAGCAGCACCTCCGGACTCTCCCTCTTCTCCTGGATGCGGTTCAGGGCTCGCTCCAGGTTCAGCCAGAAGCTGATCTCCTGCAGAGCCGTTCCAGACGCAGGGTCTCGGTCCAGTTTAGTCACCTGAAAGAAACGGCAGACAGACCTGAAATCCTGATCGACTGTAGGCTAGGCCTGCACACATCATCGGTGCTAAGAATGGAACAATTCAGTGAACCTTTAGACCAGTGGTTCCCAAACCTGTCCTAGAGGACCCCCTGCCCTGTACATTTTGTATGTCTCCCTAATCAGACACACCCAATTTATTTCTTGCAGTCTCTACTAACAAGATGATGAGTTGAATCAGGTGTGTTAGATGACGGAGACATACAAAATGTGCAGGGCAGGGGGTCCTCCAGGACAGGTTTGAAAACATACAGGTTACAATCCTTACAAAGTGCTGGGGTGGATGATATAATTTTTAATTGATCTTCATTTCGATTAACCTTTTTTCACTAAACATTTTTGTAGCGCATCTGCCATCCAGCAATCACAACAAGCTTTGTGCTATGTTACTTTGTGCTTTTACAGCCAATTTGAAACTTGAATGTGTGAGGCTCCCGGTGTCGCTTCCGGTGCCATTTGCTTCCAGTTATTTTTAGCTCTACAGAAACAGTAATGTTTAATTAAAATGGTTTATATGTTAGCTGATCTCTTGCAGAGCCGTTCCAGACGCAGGGTCTCGGTCCAGTTTAGTCACCTGAAAGAAACGGCAGACAGACCTGAAATCCTGATCGACTGTAGGCTAGGCCTGCACACATCATCGGTGCTAAGAATGGAACAATTCAGTGAACCTTTAGACCAGTGGTTCCCAAACCTGTCCTAGAGGACCCCCTGCCCTGTACATTTTGTATGTCTCCCTAATCAGACACACCCAATTTATTTCTTGCAGTCTCTACTAATGAGCTAATGAGTGGAATCAGGTGTGTTAGATAAGGGAGACATACAAAAGGAAAAAAAAAAAAAACCCGGTTTCCTGATGTGTTTTATATTTGCTGCATCAGGCTTTTATGGCTCATACAGTGTGATACAGTGAGAATATAGATGAAAAAAAACAGCACACTTTATTCAGAGACTCAAACGGAGCAAAAACAAGCAATTTGGTGCAGATGCTGATATTTACATGGCCAAAAAGTAAGATGAAGTTCAGATCCTAACGTAAATTTATAACTGCATTTATTTTAGCGAACTACTTCGGTAAAATTGCATAAATATCACTTTGTCTCCCAGTTTTGCAATGTAATGTTTCCCACGTATCGGCATGCAATTTCTCATGTGCAAGTTGTTCATTAAGCCTGTGTTTAGATTTCCATCTGATCGTCATTAATGCGGAGCAAAAGATGACGTCAGTAAAAGATCTGCTGTTTTCTTCACCCAGAAAGAATGAGGCTTCAAATTAAACTGATTTGATGCACCAATTAAGCTTGTGATTCGTGTGGGGAAACTATCAGGACACCATTTCAAGGTTTTTGTACGTCTGCACCAATACCATTAAACATCACAATACTGCAGTTCTGATTTACATAACATTTCATTGATTTTCTACAACTTTTATTTATATAAACCAGCAGGTTGAGTAAATAAGATGGAGCCTAGGCTCTCCTAACTGGACGAATGTGAAGCGTGATCACGACACATCATACTGTGAGGCATCTGCCCTGTTTTTAATTGCAGTAGTTAGTACGGTGATGTCCTCTGAAGGTCAGCGAGTCTCAAACCTTCTGTATCTCCCGGATCCAGCGGTTGACTCCAGACTGCAGCTGGTTCAGGAAGCTGGGATCCTCCACTTTATCCCCGAAGTCTGTGACCTTGGGCTTCTCTGCGCGCTCGTAGCACTGCTTGGCCACGTTGGTGATGATGGGGTGGATGAGCAGGCTGATCTCGGGGATCTCGATGTTCTGCTGCAGGTGCAGTAAGCCCATCTCCAGCTCCGCGATCTTCTTCTCCACCGAAGGGGCCATCTTATCTCCATCCCTGCGCAGACACACAGACACGATGAGGCACGGCTTATGTGTGTGTGTGTGTGTGTGTGTGTGTGTGTGTGAGAGACACACGTTACTCTCTCGTTACCTGTCGGCTTTGCCAGACTCTCGGATGTAGGATTTGAAGTACGGAGACACAGCATTGCTGATGAAGGAGTGCAGCGTCTCGTACGGAGAGTCTTCGCTCAGAGTCAGAACTCGCACCTGAGTGGAGATGGGTTTGTCCGCATCAATCACTCCGGTCCGCTTGATCAGGGCCAGGCTGAAAGATCAAGATCAGGTGTTTCTGATCAGAACACGACAAGACCACATCGGAGTCACCAGCTCACGCTCTGCGCTCGTTACCTGTTTGATTTGAGCCCGTAATGGATGTCGATGCTGATGCTGTAGGAAATGCACTCGCGCTCCTCCTCGCCTTCATCACCTACATCCTCTGCAGAACAACGACAAACAACCAGCCGTTTGTGATAAATCAGCTCGTCTTTATTTGAACATTCAGCACATCGTCTGACGTGAACACAGCAGACACACACACACACAC
>NW_015507050.1:0-387 GCF_001515645.1 Sinocyclocheilus grahami
GCAGTTCGGGAGATGCGGCAGACTAAACGCTTCCTTTCACTTTCACTTTCTCTTTTACTTTGTCGCAGGTGCGGGTCGAGTCCTAATGAACCATAGTCACATTATGTCATACACACACAGAAACGTAAAGGTATTCACGGCAACCCGTCAGTCAACTTTTAGATGATCGTGGTGTCCTTTTTACTTATGAACAATTTATGAAAGAATTTTCTTTTCCTGTCCCCCCAAGAGAATATGCCATTGTGTTTGGTGCAATTCCCTCTTGTATTATACCTTTAGTAAAATCTGGCCCTAAAGGTTCGTTAGACTCTCCTCTTTTTGATAACACTAACTTATTTGTTGACCAAAGTCTTCTCAATGCCATGTCAAACAAAGACATCCGTTCAA
>NW_015507050.1:611-2729 GCF_001515645.1 Sinocyclocheilus grahami
TTCAGTCTGAAGAAACAATCAATCATTTATTTTGGGACTGTGCTTATTCTAAAGTGTTCTGGGTTGACTTTTCCAATTTTATTAAAAAATATTTATATCCAAACTTTTGTATAACCCCAAAAATTGTGTTTTTTGGTTACTCCTTGAATTTAGATCTTTCTCAGTGTACATTTATTATTAATCTATTGCTATATCTTGCAAAATTTTACGTTCATAAGTGTACATTTTCAAAGAAAACTCCCTACTTTTTTTATTTTCAGGAAAGATTTTGATGTATATGTAAACTCTTTAAGAAACTCTAATAATTCTACTGCATGTAAGACTCTTTCATGGTGTAAATCTTATAAGCTAACATAGTATGCTCTGGAGTATTGTTTGTAACCCTTATTGTCTTTTGTTCTTACTTGTCTTCATAATTGTATTTGTTGTTCTTCTATTGCATAATAAAAAAAAAAAAATAATAAAAACTTCACGGCAACCCGTCAAAATAAAAGGTTTAACTTGACGACATTGCAGCAAAAATATATTACTGTTGTTGAGTAGAATGTACGTAACAGGCTTCTACTACTACTACTAAAATTATTAAAACCTTATTTTTAAGGAGTAAGCATACAATATTTCTTCAATGTTTTAATTGTAATATTAAATGACCTTTATTTTCCAAAAAATAAAATTTGTTTAATTTGCATTACTTAAAAGATAGATTAAATTAATGTTTTATGCCTTAAAACAAAATGTAAATACACAACACAGAATTTCTGAGCAAATAAAAATCATAAGGCTATTGTAAGAATAAATGAAACTTGTTTTATGCTTTCAAATAATTAGACATGCTAAAACAGAATTTGGTTACAATAAAACATAAGGTTGGAAAAATAAAACATCTCATAGGGCCCTAAACATGTAATATGTGTTAAACTTTTAATAAATTGATGTTAAATGGTTTAAGTTTCATGATTTTAATTAATTCTACATGCTTTTTGATTAATAAAATGTAATTTAACCATTAAAAATGAGTTCAGAAAAAGAACCCCCCCCCCCAAATTCATATTTGTTTTAAACACTGCAATGATCCTTTGAACAGTTCCTGTTCCAGTATAAGTAACAAAACAGTGAATGAGTATGTTATGCAATGGAGTGCAATATCAGACTTTACAGGGATAGTCCACTCAAAAAATTAAAATTCTCTCATCGTTCACTCACCTTCACGCCATTCCAGATGTATATGACTTTCTTTCTTCGCATAAACACAAACAAAGATTTTCTCTGCGAATCCACATAACACAAGTGGGTTGTAACCCATGCACATACTGTATGTCAGTTGATGGGAAGCGATTGTTAATAGTCAAAACAGTTTAAATTATTATTGTTTTCCTTATCTATTGTTTCACTTCAAAAGACACTGATTAAACCACTGGGGTCAGATGGATTACTGTCACGGTCACTGTGTATGGTTTTTAAAGCATCTTTAGGACTCACAGAGATGGATTATTTTCCTAAAAATCTTAATTCGTGTTTACCTGTAGAAAGAAAGTAATATGCATCTAACAGTATGAGGGTGTGTAAAAGATGAAATAACTTTTATTTTTGGGTGAACTATCCCCTTAACAGTCATATGCTGTTGGTATTCTAATCCAAGAGGAGCATAAACTAATAGGAATAAAGTACAACCTCTTGTGTACTTGTGAACTGTGTTTGTTTTAATCTAGAGCTCCAAAGAAATTAAAAGTTAAAATATTATATCATGTGTCTGAAGATCAAGATCCTAGTCATTCAAAGATGATGTGTCTGAACAAAATAAGATTATTGTCTGATGGAGGCAATGGATCTCTTCTAATACCACTACATTGTAGCGTCTGGACCAATCAAACACACAATATATATTTTGTTTTTCATCTGGGTCAGCATCAGAATTTTGTTAATGGAAAAGTTATTTTCAGTCATAATTATTAAAAATTACTTTTTGTCAAAGAGTTTTCCCGAAATGTTCATCTGAAGTGACAATTTTCAGCCTGGTCTCATGTTTATACGTAGGTATAAATACGTAACATTTACAAGCACAAAACGTACACTTTTGTACGTTTTTAGTCATGCTAAAACGTACAATTTAGACGTATT
>NW_015507050.1:4072-16320 GCF_001515645.1 Sinocyclocheilus grahami
GTGATTTCTTGCTTTCCTATAGGTCCAGTAATGGTATATAGTGGAGTAAGTACAATAGTGGATGCTTCAAAGGCTATCAGGGATGCTGAAGATGAGCTTAAAGAAAATGAGTCTCGGGTGAATGAGAACAGCATGAACGTGTCTAATTACCAATCCAGGATCTCTAGGATACAGACTGAGATTGAAGAGACTGATAAGGTGCTGAATAAAATTCAGAGTGAGATTGAAGAGGTGAAGCAGCATCTAGAGGGCACAGCTGCATTTCAAGAAGTGGTCAGAAGAGCTGTAAATCTACTGAGTGTTCTTAGTGGAAGAGTCACTGTACTGGAGAGACAAACTCAACGTTTCATCTTCTGGCAGCCTGTTGTAAATGCTATGGAAGATGTGATGAAGGTGGCAGGAAATATAGCAGAGAATCAGTTCCTTTACAGTCAGGGTGTATCTGGCCTCATAAATACTTTGAGGGAGAATATTGGAGGAGTGCTTGCTTTATGCAACGCCCCCAGTAATTCTGAATATGATTGCTATTAATGAACTAACTGAAGAAACAAATGTTTAGTTGTACACAGTTGTAATGTGTATTTTATTTTTAACAAATACATTTCTACAATAAATAAAAAGTGAATATGGGGAAATGTGGTATTATTCAGCCTGGTCTCATGTTTATACGTAGGTATAAATACGTAACATTTACAAGCGCAAAACGTACACTTTTGTACGTTTTTAGTCATGCTAAAACGTACAATTTAGACGTATTTCAACGTTTAAAACGTACAAATCGCTACGTATTTTTAGCTAAAAAACGTAAAAATATTTACGTATCTTTTATATCATTAAGAAATTCGTATCAATGCATTTTATCAATAAGCAATTTCGATTTTTAGACCCCTTAACCTGCCCCCAAACCTAAACCTACCCATTTTATAGCGAATATGCATTTTTATCATTTTATAAATACGCAATTTAGATTTTTTAGACCCCTTAACCTGCCCCCAAACCTAAACCTACCCATTTTATAGCGAATATGCATTTTTATCATTTTATAAATACGCAATTTAGATTTTTTAGACCCCTTAACCTGCCCCCAAACCTAAACCTACCCATTTTATAGCGAATATGCATTTTTATCATTTTATTAATACGCAATTTAGATTTTTAGACCCCTTAACCTGCCCCCAAACCTTAACCTACCCATTTTATAGCGATATATATAAAGGATATAAAACGCAAATGACCGAAATCCACAGGAAAATAAAACTTTTAGTAACAATATAGCATTAACATATTTATAGTCGCTAATTCCACTCCTACCTATAAGCCTAAACATTTCTGGACAGTATAAGAAACATAACAGACAGATAAATGCAATTAACGTTACAATCATTTATTTATTGCAAAAATATCAAAAGCAGCACTAAAAGTAATCCAAATGACGATACGTTGCACCCGCAGTCCTCTCTGGCGGAATACAGTAGGTTTGTGTGATCCAGAGCAGAATTTATGTTGTTAATCGCTGAAAATATTATCCAGATAATTTTCCCGATCCACTCTGTGAACTCGTGAAGGAACGCGCGCATCATTCAAACACATCTCACCAGAAACACGGCATGTCGCAATCTGTGACGAATGCAGATGAGAGCCAATGAGCGTTCGATAATCCTGCCGTAAAACCTGTCGTTTGAAGCGGCAACATTTGAATTTGTAAAGAGCGCGTCAGTCAGCGCGGGCTTTGCTGCTTACGGTCACTGACTGGACTCGCTGCTCGGGATGGAGAAGCAAGCAGATCGCCAAATAAAAGGCTTGGATTTGGGTCTGTTCCTCGCAGTCGTATGGATTCGGAAGCTTTGGATTACAGCGCACTAATAAAATTGTTTCATTTCGCAATTATGTTGCGTTTTTGGTGTATTTTATAGTTCTATTGTCAGTCACAGCATGTCGGAGAAAACGCCTTTTGTGGCCCATGACAATCAAAGTAAACATTATATGACAAGTAAAGGTTAAACGATTACAGCAATTTTATTTATTTTAAGGTTTAAAGTGAAGTCGTGTTTAACATTATGTAGGCATATTCTTGAAAACGAGCTGGCAGCAGAAATCACAACAAAACGAAATGTTATAATTTCATAAGTAAACAATTTAATAAAGTAATTTAAAACAAGTTAATTAATGTGACAACTAAAAACTAATAAAATTAATGCCGCGATTTCAATATTCATAAGGATTCATTTTTAGGTGTCGTCAATACGTCAGTTTTGTACGTTAAAATGCTGAAAATACGTCAGTTTCGTACGTTTAGAGGCTGAAAATACGTAAGTATTGTACATTTTAGTGCCTGTAAAAACGTATATAAATGTACGTTTTATAGAACCACATTTTACGTAAAATACATACGAATTATCATGAGATCACGTTGCAATTTTTGCATTATATAGCCAAATCTGGACACAGAAAAAGCATGGTAAAAAGGCTTTACATTGCCAAAGTTGACAGCGCTCTGGGAATCAGGCAGTGATTGATGGCACTCTTGTAATATGGCATCGGTCATTGTCAGATACAGTACATTTAGTACTGTACATTGCACATCTATGTACTGGGGGAAATATGATCAAAGCAAATATGATCTAACTGAAGACGGTAACTGTATGCAGATAACCAGGTCCTGTAATGATTGGGCTAAATCAAAACAACTTATTGTTAGTATCCTGATAACGACTATTTATGATAATGATGATGATATCATTACTCTGTGCTATTCCTAAGAAATCATCTCAACAATGTAGTGTATAGCAGCAGATAAACACCGATAAAATAATCATAAAATATCTTAAAGCTATATGTCATTTTATATTACTAAAATTAAATAGGAAGCCGCTAACAGACGCTCACATCCACACAGGCGCAACACTGATGTCTTCACTTCCAGGTCAAGAAACTGTCAATCAAAAACTCAGTAGCCAATGAGAACACACCACTGCTAGCCCCGCCCCCATGAGAGATTTGTCCCAGAATGGCGAATAAAAACTTCAGAAGTGAAAATGAAAACGTCAGAAGTGTAAATTAAAACTCTGGAAGCACATTTGTAAGTACAGATCAGCGAAAGAAAGAGGAGAAAACAATTAGCAAAACATGCAGTGTATTATAAACGAAGTCAAAGATTTTGCCTGCGATTTAATTTTTTTCTGTTTCAAAGACATTTTATTCAGTTTCATTTTTATTGGCACAAGAGTAATTCCATAGACACGATGAAATCACTTAGTACACAATACATTTGTATTAAAGTAATGACAAATAATATCTTGAATCTATATGTTTTTTTTAAGTAGTTCAGCTGACCACGTTCTGATCATAAGGGACTGACATACACATTAAAATTAAGTAAATTCAAAAGACTTTTTTTCAGTGTAGGCACTTCAAAATACAGCGAATAATTCTTTATTACAAATTATTCCAAATTTTTTGAACGCATTTTAAGAATACTTTTCCCATCAGCTGGTTACAATAGACAACACCGCTGTATGCTGCGTCAAAGAGACATGTGCACTCTGATGTAAACAAGCCCAACACGGATGGGATGGCGGAACGAGTGAAAGAAACGCGCTGAATGAAAGCGCACATTCACTCTCTGAGAGCAGGTGGCGCTGATGGAGCAGCAGAAATGCAGCCGTTACGCTGTTAACCCTGTAAACAAAGCAGCTGCACTACTTTCTGTTTCTGAACAGGATTTAAATGATTTAAACAGCCATTCAGATTTTTGTATTCACTATGGTGTTCATCACAGCGCCAAACACATAAATACTTCGACTTAATATGCTATATATTTTCAAAATTTTGTACATTTTAATCTGGACTAAAATGTTAGTCCAAAACATTTGAAAATGTTTTTATTCTTTATTGTTCAGTCACACTTTACATTAAGGCTCCATTAGTTAATATTAGTTAATTCATTATTTAACAAACTGCAAATGAAAAATTCTTCTGAACTTTCATTAATCTTAGTTCATTTCAACATTTAATAACACGTTGTTGAAATCAAGTTATAACTGTATTATTAAATGAACCCAAGCTAACATTTTTTAACAAAGAATAATAACTCCTATAACAAATGTAGCTATTGCTCATTGTTAATGGTATTGCAATCTCAATAACCCTCCCCAGAGGTAGACTTAACAAGCACCTCTAAAATACCCGACTACGCCACCCCAGAGGCTAATTTACCGGGGAATCGCCTGTTTCAAAATCACCAAAAGGCTCACAGGTTCGGTTAAGGCTGAGTCAGGACGTGAGACGGATGAAATATAAACACTTTATTGAAAATCAGTAAGGAACAAACACGCCAAAAAAAAAAAGAAGTACAACATACACAATTCTACCTCCACTCCAGGGCTGGGGCCTAGTCCTCCTAAGTAAAACAAGTGTTGGACACCGCACACGGAATAAACCTCCACCAAGTAGAGAATGGGTGCTTGCCCCTCACACAAATCACTGGTTGCCCCAACTCCTGGAGAGAAAGCAAAACCACAATGAAATCACACTAGATTACTCACACACACACTCTCCCAATTCTTATAAAGTTGACAATTGAATAACAAGAAAACAAAAGCCACAAAGAAAAAAACCACAAACCTCAACCATACAATTGCCGATAGCAATAAACTCGCAACCTTAAATCAACAGAAAAGGGAAAAAAAGATATATTCAAATATGAACAAATTCACAAAGAATTAGATCAACAAGAACAAAAAAAATTACAATAAACAAAATTAAACCAAAACAACAATTACATTCATAAACCTTAAAATACAAAACCACAGAACACGGTGGCGACTGTTGGTTGGTCACCCAAGACCTGGGAGTGAAGCAATACACAGCAATCAATAAAAAAATATAGATCAGATAGGACACGTGAAACAACAACACGCCCCTTCGTTCCACTAATTGGTGGAGAAAACTACTATCACCGGCTACACGTACATGCACACTTGCTTCATGGACTGAGAACTGTTCATCTACATTGAATTACTGTTGAGTTTTCTGTATTATTTCAGTTAAAATGCTATTTGTTGAAAGTAACCTGATTGTTACATCTGTTCCATGTTGTGGGTTAATGTTTCAAATCTAAACAAATAGGAAAAAAAAAACATTTTAAAGCTCCAAAAGAAAAAGAAAAACTATCAGAAGTTATACAGACACTAAACTAAAATTGAATCTAAATAAATAAGATTAATGTGTATATATATATATCAACTTAAATATTAAAGTGAACAAATATAATATAGATTATAGCTAAGAAAAATAACTACAAAGGAGCTCAGAAGGTTACATTTCTTAAAGTGAAAAAAGAGACAAAGTCATTGCTTATTTTATTATTTTGCTGTTATTTCATTTCGTGATTTCATTCATTTCAACTTCTCTGAAAAAAAAAAAGTAAAACCAAACATTTTGGTAAAAGTCATTTTCCTGGGCTGTCTGGTCCTTGTGTTAAAGTGTTTTACCTCATTTCTGCCCTCTGTAGCCAACCTGGTGATCTGGCCTGTTACTGTGTATTCTGTCATTCATATTGATACACAGAGGAACTAAAGTATCTATTGCACACTATAAGCACTACTGGTTACATTAGCATCCGTTGTATAAAAATGCTCGCTGCGAGACGCCGGCGCAACAAATCCCCGACAGAAAACTGCTGCCAGGTTCTATTTATGACATGCTGGCACAAATTTTTAAATGGTGTTCAACGGTCATTTGATCGTGTCCAGTGTAGGCAGACTTTAGCTGTTGTAGACACGGTGTTACTCACCTATCGAGAAGAAACAAAGCAACCTTGGCGTCCGATCGCAGGCCTCCGCTCCTTGAGTTCTCGCTGGAAAGCTGATCCGATATTTACACGGGTCCTACTACTTGCCTTATCGTTCCGCAGATGTTTTCCTCTTTTGTTTTTTATCCGCCATCTCTATCTTTCTGTTGTTCGGCTTGGCTAATGTCCATCCCATGCACTGAAAGCTCTCTCCTCCACATCACGAGTAGACACGCCCCTTACTGCTGATTGGCTACAAGTTTGTTTTGCTATTTGGCCCAAATCAGTTTTCTAAAGGGTTTTTGAAAAAATGACATACCCTACCTTTAATTTGAGACTTTAGAAAATAGCAATAATAGCAATATCTGGCAACATTGCATCACCGGCACTTAAACTGGCAGTAATCAAAAAAGTCCATGGACAGGTTTATTGCTGACAAGATACGACATTCGGTAAGGGAAACGCAAAAAACATTATCTGTCAGAAACGTTATCAACGCTGTCAAAATCTGTAGCATTTAACACTAGTGCAGAGATCTGTAGAACAAGTAGGTTACAGAATGAAATGAAATACTCAAACACTAGCCATGAAGAAGTCTATGCCAAGTCATTCAGTATAGTAGTTACATTTTCACAAATCATGCTATATAAACATTCACAAGACCACTAGACAAAGTTATCAGCTATATAATGGTTATAAATAAAAACTATACAGCAATATGTATGGTTGCATGAATAATAAACAACTGATAAAATTATCCACCCCATAATCATAGTGAAGTATTAACAAATTTTGATGCAATAAATAGGGTATGATTTAAAAATGATCATCTCTCCAAAACAGAAAAAACATCTTTCACAAACATCTACATTTCTGTCTCTTTTAAAGTGTTAATAGTGTATATAATTAGTTGTATTTATAGTGGTTATTATAGCACAATTCTATAATAAGGGGGTTATTATAGAAACCCCCTGGACCTCACTAATTTTCAAAGCCTGGCTATGGCAATGGTTGCTAATATACGAGTTGCTTGAGAGGACAGTAGCACGCAACGTGTATCCATGGCTTGAATGCTTAAGGTGCTTCTTGTTAATAGACAACACTGGTGTGGGATATATCTGGAAAAATCATTTTCTCTCTTTGCTGATTATGTTTGTGATTCCACTGAATCAGACTTTCTTTATGGTCTTCAGTCTTCAGATCAGTTCTTCCACCTCATGTCTTTCTGCTGTGTTTTGATTCTGCTGTGATCCGTCAGCTGAAGTTTGTGTGGAATTCACTATATTCTGCATTTGGGGCAAGATATGTAATTTAAACAATATTGATGTAACATCCTCATGCTTTTGGAAAATCTTGTAATTTAATTAAAAAGTCTCCTGATGTTGCAGGTCATTGGATCCCAAAGCATTGCAACCTTAAAAAGGATACTAACCTGCATATATTTTGCGATCTCTGTAAAGTCAGAACAGAGAGAGAAAATATATTAGTGGAACTGACAAATCTAATCATTCTCGGTTAATATATATATATATAAAAAAACTACTTATTCATCTTCAATGACTTATAATATCAATAAATATTGTGATGTATCTTTCTAAATGATTTCAATAGTAGCTCTTTTTAATGTTTACTTTAAGTACAACACAATGTTTTTAAAAAAATCAACCCATTTCAACTTGAAAACTTTGAAATTAATTACGAACATGCATGGAAAGACCCCTGATATGGTCCCATCAATGATCTGAACAAACCAGGGAGCCAATAAATATAAAGACTCATACATGTTCACTATGTGCAGCTCTCACTGACATTCAGCAGATGCTTGAACTCTAGGATTTTAACAGTGAGGAGGTTAGGGGGGGGTTAAGCATTGTGACAGCAAATACTCACTAGATGGAAATAATGCTGAAATCAGCACAGATACGACAAAGTAAGATTCAGAAGGAAAGACAATGAATCTCAGATCCCCAACTGTACGATTACCATTCACTGAAAAAAAGAGTGGATAAATTTAATTCTTAAATATTATGATCACTGTTTCAAGAAATTAATGCAATCTTACCAGTGTTTTGTTACATTATTATTATTCCAGGTAAATACAGATTAACTCATTATAGTTTGATTAAACAAGTTTGAGAAGGGGATTTCTGACTCTGACTTTAATGTATTTATACAATTAATTATTCATGATTAAAATGATAAAAAGTTGTTTTAATACGTTTAAAGTATATATTTACTTTGACCTAGATTTATTATGGATTATTTTTCTCAAATTAATTGTATAACATATTGTATAATAAAGTGTATGTTGTTCACTCACCTGCTTTCAGTATCAGTTCAGTCATCAGTGTCACAGAGTTCAGTAAAACAACACCAACTGATCCAAACACATACACAGGAGCAAAACGCTGAAGATCTGCAATGCAATTGTAGACTTTGAAGTTTAAACAAAAATCTAAATTATTGTATTATTTTTCTTTGAGGGACATAAAGTGTTCATATTAGCAACATTAAAGTTTAATTCATATTTTATTATTCATATATTATATATATAAAAAAAACTATAGACATACACAGAAAAAAAACTAACAACTAAAAACACATAATAGTATCTCATCCCCATTTCTTCACACTAATTTGCTTAATATTACTGGTTCTGCAGTGTTTAATATCATGAGCTGCTCAAGTCTTTAACTGTACATGTACTCATGATGATGCAGAAAAATATCACACAGAAGATGATCAATACTGCACCCTCAGCATTAAAACCATAATAGCATGAAAACGTCACAATGGCCCAGAGTATCTCCAGAAACACAAGCACACAGCCCCATCCAATCGGATCTGCATTGAAAAGAGTGAAATAAAGCGTCACTTCTCCATCACATTTTCATTACAGATATTTAATTATAAAGATGTTTGTCTTCTTTATAGGACAGTTAGAGGTCAGACAGGACAATGTGAGGAGAGAGAAGGTGAATGGGACATAAAACAGATCAGACTCAAACCTACAGTTGTGTTAAAAAAAATAGCAGTACAACATCAGTAACCTGATGAACCACTGTTATTAGTAGTAGTTGTAACGGGTCGAACGAGACGTGAGATGTGCGGATCCATCTGCAGGCTTTTATCAGACAGAGATGTGGTCATAAAACAGGCATTTCAGGCAAGACAAAAGAGTATCCAAAGGAAGGTGCGAGTCAGTCGACGGTGAACATAATCCTGAGGGCGAGGCAAACAGGGAATCCACAAGACGAGCTAGAGTCCAGGCAAGGCAAAGGGTAATTCCAAAACAGGCTATAAACTTCAGGGCGGCAGAGATCAGACAAAACGAGATAACAGGCAAGGATCAAGAAACATGTAAACAGACTAAGAACAAGGCTATACTAAATTCAGGAACTTGGAATGGCTCCGTAAAGTAGCTATCGCTAGATGAACAATAAACGCTAAACAATACTCAGTGACTTGAACAGGATCTGAGTGGGTGTTATATAGTGTTTGTGATTGGTTTCAGGTGAATGCATGATTAGTGAAATGGCTGCTGGGAAATGTAGTCCGGGGTGACATGTGAAAGTCTGTTTTGTGAGAGAGTCACTAAAATAGAAGAGCGACATCTGGTGGCAATTGGACGGAAGTCCATGAACCGGATTTGTGACAGTAGTGATATTTCTGCATTGTAAATAATTTACTTGAAGTAGAAGTTTAATAGAAAAACAAGAGACCCAACCGGCAGGACATGCATGCTGCTTGTTCTGAGTAATTGAAACACCTAAAATAGGTGTTTCAACGAGACACCGACCCCAAAAACACACAAGTAAGTGAGAAACATCTTGGTTCCAGACAAAAAGGATTGAGGTAATTGAGTGGCCAGTTCAATCCCATGAACTCAACCCAATTTAAAACTTGTTGGGTAACATTAAAAATGCAGTTTCTGAAGCAAAACCCAAAATTTCACAGGAACTGTTGAATTTAGTTTGTTCATCCTGGGCTGAAATATCAGTTTCTAGTATATCCGTGCCAGAAATTGGTTGACAATTATCAAAAACAATGGTTATGCAACTAAATATTAGTTCCGTAATATAACTGAAGTTGAAAAAAAAAATGTTTATAAGTGTTTGAGTATGAAGGGAAAAATGTTGATGCTGCTATTTTTTTAACAATTTAATATTCATTTTATTACAAGAATAAAACAAATTTGATCAAATCTCTTAATACTTTGATTTAGAATTGAATGTGTAATGTTTCCACTATATTTGAAATATGGAAATGAAAACTATTAAAATATTTGCACTTTATTCACTTTCATTAATGCACTGCTATTTATTTGAACACAACTGTATATCTCCATGAACACAACAGGTTTATACTGTATATCCTGATCATGTGTTCAGCCCTCTGTGCCACGACTCATTTAATGACAAATTCGTTTTTCCTGATTGCTAACACACTACTGTATAGTTAACTTTCCAGTCTAATTTCCCAAAATTCAGTTCTCAAAACTTTAAACACAATTAGCATGTTTCACATGTTCCAATTTTCTCAACGTTTTCTGCAGAACTTAACCCCATTTTGCACAGGTTTAACCATGTTCTAATTCAGAAAACACAAATACATAATATAATTAACTCAAGCCATCACAAGCTCAACAAAATCATCACACAATTATCTATGTGTAAACACTAAGTAACAAAACTGCTGACATACTGTATCAATCAGAAACAAGTGATATATGCTTTGGAAAATGGACCCTAACAATGGCGAAAGAGCTGAAAGAGGTGGGAGAAAGAGAGGAAGAGGAAGGGGCCAAAGAACATTTGTTCCTGATTAAATAAAAACAACATTAGTTGACCATGTTCTCGTTCATGGGATGACCATGAGGGAAGCTAGCCAATGAGTCCAGTCGAATGTGAGCCGTTTCAAGGTTGCATCTATAATTCTAAAGTATAGAGAAGAAAACAGTGACCTGAAAATTTGCCATATAAAGAAATCTACAGAGTGTTTATACTGCTTACATACAATTAAAATTTAGATGAGAAAACCTTTGTTGTTCTTCTGTGTGCAATGCACATTGTATCACATGCTGTACACCCATAAACTGATAACTGTCAAACTCAGTGTTGGGGGTAACATATTACAATTAACAAGACTTACATAATCAGATTAATTTTTCAAGTACCTAGTAAAGTAACGCATACATTTTTTAAGTTACAAGAAAATATGTATGCCAAATAAATATAAATACCAAGGAGTAGAGATGAGTTTGAGAATATATTTAAAAGCAGAAAGTATTTGGGCCTGTCTAACATAGAGATGCAAATTATTCCAGAGTTTTGGGGCTGCCACTGAAAAGCCCCCCTAGTTTTCAAACTTGTTCGAGGAACAACCAAAAGTAATTGCTCAGCACACCTAAGTGCCCTTGACGGAGTATGTCAGAAAGATATCTTGGGGCTGGTCCATTTAGCAATTTAAACACTAACACCAAAATCTTAAAAGCAATTCTAAAATGAACAGGAAGCCAGTGAAGAGAGGCAAGTATTGATGTAATATGTTTTGGTTTGCATGTGTAACAAAACAGAATGTAGTCCCAACATTCCCAGAATACTGGGACCTATGACCTATGAGATTATTTCTTTAGTAGGAGTCAGTGATACAACAGTTCTAGTACACGTGCTATACTTTCACACGCCACACACAACATTTATCTCCTTTTCCATGCAGTGTGTTTGGAGCAGACATCATTGTGCACAATGATTTTCTACCACCATTACTGTTCATCAACAGGAATCTGTATTTTCACTGAAGGAATCTAACCTTTAACCATGGAAACAATCTACTTTGTAAGTGTTTTCTTCTGTAATGTTATGGTTACTACTTTGTCATTAAAACTGTAAAATTTGAAATGAATCATGCTCTTGTTTTAATTTAACTTATCAACTGATCTGTATTTGCTGGAACTCTAATTTAATTAACATTCTAACTAAGACTTTTTTTTCTATTTAATTCAGCAGTTTACCCATCTGCAATGCTAGGCTGACCTGGTATTATGGTATGGTGTATATGTAAAGCATTTTTTTTAAATTTCCTATTTCTCAAAGGATATTTCTCTTTTGCAGTCTGGTTGCGAAGGAGTCTCCACGCCACTCTCTTCAGCATTATCTGTTTCTCTGACCTCTCCTCTAGATGATGACACATCATCTTCTCCCCGTCCTGCTCCTTGCTTATCTTCCTCCTCAGGATCTGCAACGTTCAGCATCACTGTGTCCTCTGGATGAGGTTCTAGAGCAGGGGTGCCCAACCCTGCTCCTGGCGATCGACTGTCCTGCAAAGTTCAGCTCCAACCCTAATCAAACACACCTGAAGCAACTAATTAGGGTCTTCAGGATCACTTAAAAATTAAATGCAGGTGTCTTTGATTAGAGTTGGAGCTAAACTTTGCAGGACAGTCGATCGCCAGGAG